>NW_010265214.1:11969-25094 GCF_000690775.1 Eurypyga helias
TATGAACTGCTGGGACGAGAAAATATTTTCCTTGCTCTTAAACCCTCGTTCTCCACCCGATTGGAAAAGCCGATTCCAGCAGGATGGATTTTGGGATGCGATTCGCGATCGTGCTCTCCACAGCCGGACAGTCCTAATTCCCATCCCCTCTCACTGCAGCCCCTGGCCGGGAATGCCATTCATTCAAATTCCCGTGACAAGCCGAGGGATTACGAGATTTTCTCCGTCGCCTTAATGCCGCTGGAGAGCCCAGCACGTGGAAGGGAGCACGGCCGACGGTCACGCACGTCGTCGCTCGGCTCGGCCGCTTTGCCTGTCCGCGGCTCCCGCTGGCCTGCCCCATCTTCCTCTCGGCTGGTTGCTGGACGCTGCGTTGCTTTGCCGGGCTCGGAGGGGTTTCGGTGCGCGAACGGTTCGTTCCGTTGGGAAGCTGCTCGCAATGTTTGATGATAATTTTAGACAGGGCAGATTTTGCTAAGCTGCAGAGTTCAGATGAGCTCTGGTAAAGCCACGGCGGGGATTACTGTGGTTAATTCAGCACTTGGTTTCTGTAGCAGTGATTTTTTTTTTTCCCCCTTTGGATTCAAACCCTGCATTTCCAGACCTGCTGTTTCTTCCCGAAAAGCAGGACTGTGCCTTGGAGCCGGCTCAACGCCTGTGAGGGGATGCTGATGTTCGGTAGATCTCGGTTGTCTGGTTGGCGTGGGGATGGAGCGGAGCTGGGGAGCGCAGCAGCCCTCCATCCCCACCCTCTCCGTCCCATCACATCCCAAATGGGCTTTGATCCGTGAGACACCCAGACAGCATGCAGGGAAGTGCCCTGGACAGGGGTTCCCATCTCCTGGATGCCGTAAGCAAGGATGGACACCCACCTGCGCCGGAGCAGCAGAGCCTGGGTTATCTGGTTTTTTCCCTCCTGGGCTCACCTCTTCCCTGGAAGCCTTTCCCTGGGCTGGAGAAAATTCCTCAGCTAACACTTTAAGCTGTTTTATTGCCAGCAGCTGGTTTATGGGGCATTTACACCCTCTGATTTGACGAGTTGCCAGAGGAAGAGGTGGGCAGAAGGGGTGGAAACCTTGCTGATCTTTCCCCCCCCCAACCCTGGAAATGCCCGTGGGCAACACACCCGCATGGAGGTGGCACCAAGCCTTTCTCAGGCTGTCCAGGGAAGATTGATCCAAGCAACAGACCTTGAATAAATTCCAGCAATATTTCTTGGTTAGGGAAACTGCTGTGCCTGCCAGCTCCGGCCCTGTGCCCCGGGGACACCACTGTTGCTTCTGCACCTCCTCTTATCTCCACACCAGCTCTCCCAGCAGCGCTGATGCTCTCCAGTTCCACCCTCTGCACCAAAATGACCTAAACCAGTTGCAAAACCAAACCTGCAAACCCCATTTAGCATTCCCATTCCTTCCAGTAATGCAAATTCATGCAGATTGCATCAGAATCGCCCGGGCTCTGCCGGGAAGCGGATACCAGGCTGTAACGTATCCAGTACGGAGGAGCTGGCTAAAATCCTTTTAGCAGTAGCACCCCCAGAAATGCCTGGGACTCCTGCCTGGGTGCCGTGAGGGAATTGGTCGGGTGCTAGTCTGTTCCCAGAGGGGATGCTGGGGTCCCTGCGCTGCCCCACCTGTCTTCCCGTGGACTGAGCAGGGGGTTTCGTGTCCCTCTTTCCCCTCCGAGCAGAACAACGCTGCTTTTGGCCCAGCAGCTGGATTTCTCCGGGAGCCGCGGCACTGCTTTACGGCCCAGCTAGCCATACGGGCGCTGCAGACACCCAGGCTCGGCAGATTTCTGCTTTCTGGGAGGGATCATCTCAACTAAATTGTTTCATTCTTCTCTTCCTGAAGGCTTTTTCCCACATCAAAGCTTTTGGGGAGGTTTTTGGGATGGCTGTGGCATGGAAAACCCCTCCTTGAGGCCACTGTGGCCTGTCTCTTTCCATCAATTTGATTTCTTCAGGACTCTTCTCGAGGTCTCCTGGGTCTGTGGGGGTGCTTTGTTAATCCCACTCCCTGCGTTGACGTCTCATCCCTGTTAAGTGGCAAAATTAAATCCTGCAGCGACGTGATCAGAGGGAAGAGGCCACGCCGGGGCTCTTTGTCGGGGTCTCCTGCGTGGCGGCGTGCTGGGGAGGGGGGCAGCAGGCTGGATCTGCTGGCGCTTTTCCTAATTCCCTTTCATCTCTCTTGCCTTTCTAAGCAGCAATTAGGCTTTTTGCTGGCTGGTCACATGGGATGAGTGCAGTTGCTGAGCATTTTGGGGCTGTTTTTCCCTTCCTTTTGGCCCAGCGCACTTGAATTTGATGAGCTGGTGGTAGGTGGCAGAGCTACAAGTTGCCCCTGGCCGAGAGAAGAAGGAGGGGCGGCTGTTTTAGGGCTTCTCTTACAATGGAAACATCTGTAAGGCAGAGGAGACTGAAAGGCAATGCAATGTCAACTGCTCTTTGTTGAAATGTTCTCTCTTGCTGAATTATTTTCCCCCTGCTTTTAGTGTTGGTTTTGGAAGGACGTGCCGTGTTTTTAACCTGCGGGCTGCTCTGCTCCTGGGGAAGAGCCTGGAAGCACCCAAGGATCTTGAGTTTCTGCTGGGACCACCCTAGTTTTCTTGCTGCTGCACTTTTGGGCCGTAATCAGTCGGACCCGGTTGGGGTTGGAGCAGGGGCTCTGCCTGCACAGGGCTCGTCTGGAGGGTGGCACGGTATTTGTGTTGTACACGCTGCCTGACTTCCTTGGAGGAGCCTCAGGGAGCCAGGGCTGGGCTGGAAGGGATGTTTCCAGCCTCGCTGGCTGCTCTTGGTTACCTTCAGATGTGAAATCTGCTTTGCCTGATCATCTCTGTCACCAGCAGGTTAGAGGAGGGGGGTCAGTTTTTAGCATCTGTAGCCACAGATGTGTTCTTGACACGTTTGGTGATGCTCATTTCTGCAGCTGCAGCAGTCAAGGTGGACTGAGGGGAGCCACGGGCCTGGATAGCCCGGGAAGATGACGTGCTGAAAGGAGCGCCTCCTGATTTAGCACTTCTCTTTCACTGTACTTTCAGCAAATCCAGTTTGCAGATGACATGCAGGAGTTCACCAAGTTCCCCACCAAGACGGGCCGTCGGTCCTTGTCCCGCTCCATCTCGCAGTCTTCCACCGACAGCTACAGCTCTGGTAGGTGCTGGGCTCCGTGTCCGTGCCTGGTCCTCGCCCAGATCCAGCACTGGAGCCGCTGTCAACGTGCCCGTCACACACACATCAGGATGCTCCGTGCTGTGCTGTACTCGGATGTAGAGGGGGTAATCCTGGGAGGTTCCTGAAGGTCAGGCATTGCTTACCGGTTGATAACAGTTAGTTCTGGGTTGTTTTAGGGAGCAAGAGTGCAAAATTCCTTCTGGACGTTGGCTTTCCTTGTAAGATTTGTAATTTGAGCCATGAGTGTGAAAGCTAGGAAGCAAGCCGAAGCATAAACCTGAAGGGTAGGAGATCCTGGGGTGACATGCCTTCCTCTCCTGGCTTTAGCTGCCTCCTACACCGACAGCTCTGACGACGAGGTGTCCCCCCGGGAGAAACAACAAACCAACTCCAAAGGCAGCAGCAATTTCTGTGTGAAGAACATCAAGCAGGCAGAGTTTGGGCGCCGGGAGATTGAGATTGCTGAACAAGGTAAAAGTGGAACGTGGGGTTCGTGGGGCTTGCGGCTGGGTGCTGTGTTCTCTGCAGACCAGGAGCTGAGCCATGGCAATTCCCACAGCTCATGCTACAGCCGTGGATATGTCTTTCCCCTCCGGGTCAGCAGATTATGTGGGGAAGAGCTAGATGGGATGGCAGACGTTAGCAAGGGCTGCCCTCCCTTTTCTAACAGCAGCAGAGCTCTTGCAGGGCTTAATGTTCTGGTGGCTTTGGATGAGAAACCTTAAGGATCTTGCAACGCCTTCGGAGACAAGAAAACTGACAGTTCCAGCCCCTTCCCCTGGGGCTTGTGGGAAGTGGAGTTACCATTTCCAGGGGGTGATTGGGTAACTTTTTGCTTTCAGGCTTCTTTTTGACACGCTGCCAAAGCTGTAGAAGGGGAAGATATTCCAGGCCCGTTTAGAGCAGCTCTTCTGAGTTGTGGCAGTGCTGTGTTCATCTTTCGGTGCTGTTGTGCTGCAGGGCTGGGGACTGCCCTTGCCGCGGTGCCCAGACTCCTCCTCTGGGCAGTGCCTGGCCCAGACCTCTGGTTACGGGGTTGGAAGGACACTGTGTCCTGAGGGGCTTTGTCAAGGGACAAATGACACTGGTGTTCTGATCCAGCTTTGGGCAGACCTGTCAGGCCAGGGGTGAAGGGTTTTCTCCCTGGCTGTGCAATGACTGTAGCAAAAGCTGTGAGCTGGATGTAGCCCATGAGACCCCAGAAAGGAGCGCAGGTCTGTGGCAGAGGGACTTCTCCGGACTGAGCCATCATTAAACCCTCTCTGTTCCTTTTGCAGACATGTCTGCTCTGATTTCACTCAGGAAGCGAGCTCAAGGGGAGAAGCCTTTGGCTGGAGCTAAAATCGTGGGCTGTACCCACATTACAGCACAGACTGCAGTGAGTTTGGGGTGCCTGTTTGCCACCCCTACCTGTTTGGGGTGTCCGGGGTGGGACAGACCCGTTTTACCCTGGGGAAGAAAGTCTCTTGAGCTTCCCAGCCTTGGGTTTCCTTGGGCAATGTTTGCTGGAGCCGATCTTTGGTCGGTTCCTCGCTGCACGTTGCACAAGGCACTGTGCGTGTGCCCGTCACCGCTCTGCCGGGCCTGCCGCTCACCCCGCTGTCTCGCAGGTGCTGATCGAGACGCTGTGCGCGCTGGGAGCGCAGTGCCGCTGGTCTGCCTGCAACATCTATTCCACCCAGAACGAAGTGGCGGCTGCCTTGGCAGAAGCAGGTGAGTAACACGGGGCTCTCCCAGCCCCTCCAGGCTCTGTCGCCTGGTCCCAGCCAGCTGGTTTAAGGATTGCTTTGGAGCACATATCTTTTGGGGAGGGATAAACGGGTCTGATCCTGCTGTGGGTTGATCTCGGCATGGCTCCTTGGCCCTCCTGTCTGTGGCTTTCCCGAGCTGGCCAAGCAGGAGAGAGCTCTGCCGACGTTGGCAGATGCTAAGGATGCTCCTCTTCTCCTAGGTGTTGCCGTGTTTGCCTGGAAGGGGGAGTCAGAGGACGACTTCTGGTGGTGCATTGACCGCTGTGTTAACATAGATGGCTGGCAGGCCAACATGGTAATGAGCCTTCTTCCAGCCCTTCCTCTGTGGAGTGGTCACTGGGTGCTCCTTACCCTTCCCTCCCTGGGGCTGTTCTGGGAGCCTGCTGGGGCTGCCTGGGCATCTGCAAAGGCCTCTGAGCCCCCTTTAAAGTGGGGGTCCTGGAGAACGGCAGCCAGAGCTGGGTTGTGGGAGCTGTAGGGACAGTGTCCTGAGCGGGTACAGCCCAACGGCATGGGAGCATCGCCTGCTGGAGCTGCTGACAAGTCAAGAAACCACGGGCCCTCTTTCCCCCCACAGTCAGCCCTACGAGAGCTGCCCCAACCGCTCCTCTCTGTCCCAGAGAGAGGTCTCCACAGGGGACCTTGCCCTTCCTGAGAGCAGATGGCACCTCTCACCGCCTTGGTGCATGGTCTGTGGTCACTGACGATGCAGCAGCCTGTGTCCGTGGGCCGTGACAGCTCCCGCAGCCTTTCCTCTCGACTGTTTGCTTTCAGGGCATGAATGTTGTGGCGTCCTTCTGATCTCAGCCTGCTTAGTTAGTGCTGCCTGTGGTCATGTTTCCAGGCTGCAGAGCAATAGGAGAGGCAGAGAAAACCCTGTTAGGATCCATCAGCTCCACGCAGGGGGTAAGAAATCCTCTGTGTTTTTGGAGGAGACCCCGAGTTGCTGGCAACTAGGGGAACCCAGGAGTCCTGGCCCCCAGGCCCTCTGCCCAAAAAGCCCTTCATCGGTGCCTGAAGATGCTCTCCATCTCTTCTTCCCCATCCTTTTCCCAGCCAGTGCTTTTCCCAGGGGAAGGCCTGACTGCTCCATGCTCTTCCTTGCCTGTTCTCTAGATCCTGGATGACGGTGGGGACCTGACCCATTGGGTGTATAAAAAGTACCCCAACGTATTCAAGAAGATCCGAGGGATTGTGGAGGAGAGTGTGACCGGTGTGCACAGGTAGGAGGTTTGGGGAGGCTCATCTGGAGATCTCTTGCTGGATGGCTGCTCTCTGCTCTGACCTGCTCTGTCTTCTTCCAGGCTGTACCAGCTCTCCAAGGCTGGGAAACTGTGTGTCCCAGCCATGAACGTGAACGACTCCGTCACCAAACAGAAGTTTGACAACCTATATTGCTGCCGAGAATCCATCCTGGATGGGTGAGTCCAACCCTTCTCCCCATCCATGCTGTCACTCTCTCAACGGTGGGACTTGGCCTCCGTCTCCTCGTGAGCAGAGATCGGGCTCTTTGCTGCTTTGCCCTTGCTGTGTGCTTGCAGGACCTGGTTTGGGAGCTCTCGCAGCGGAGCGCTGCCCTGTGTCGTCAGCGGTGTGCGCTGGACTAATCCCAACACAGGTCTCTCTCTGTCCCCCAGCCTGAAGAGGACCACGGATGTGATGTTTGGAGGGAAACAAGTGGTGGTTTGTGGTTATGGGGAGGTGAGTTTCGTAAGCGGGAGTCGGCGGAGCTGTGAGTCAGCCTCCCCCCGAGCCATCCTTCCCCTGAGCTCCGCATCCTGCTTCTTCCCTGTGCAAAGACCACTTGGTATAGGAGTAGATCAAACCTGGTGAGAGATTACCAGGAAAATCTTGCTTAGAATCTTCTGGGAGGCTGGAGAACAAGCATCAGATTTCCCAGTTTGCCTGCAGGTTAGCTGGGCTGCAAATATGACAGTTGCTGGGAACACTGGCCTGAATTTTAACTACCCATGGGTGCTCCCATCTGCTCTCCCTGGCCTGAGATCAGCAGCCAGCCAGGCTGCCACTGCGCCTGTGACAGCGGAGACGCATGGGCAGGCTGCATCTCGCTGGTGGATATTGTTCTGGCAGAATGGAATCATATCACGAACTTGTAAATGATTCTGCCCTGGAAGAGCACGGAGCCGGGAGCTGACACCTTCCCTCCATCTGTGCTCTGTCTGCGTGGGTGTTTATCTTCCTGCGCTGCGAAGGGCCTGGCAGTAGCTGCAAATGCTCTTCCCAGCAGGAACATGCTTACTAATTTATTTAGGCACGGGGTGGAGCCCTGCTCTGCTCGACCAAGAGGCTGTGCTGGCTCTTGCCCAGGCGCCCTGGGGTGCCATCTGATTCTCCAGCCAGGAGTTGTGCTGGGAGTTGTAGTCTCCAGGGCCTGTCCTGAGTTTTATGGACTCGTTCAGAACAAGCGAGTCCTTCCACCCTCACTGATTTCCTTTTTGGATGTGGGTTGGAGTCACGGTTTGGCCTGCCCGGCTGTTGTCAGGAGATCTCAGGTCAGAGCCGGGTGATGATTGAGGGCGTTTCTGGAGCTGTTTCTTGCCCGGCAGCATCTTGCTGGTCAGCAAACGGGGCTGAGCGTGGGTACGTGCAAGTGTGGGTAAGTGGCAGTGGAGAGCTGGATTCAGTTTTGTATTGTGGAGAGGGATGGAGTGAGAGGTGCTGTTACAGGAGCTCTGCTCTCCCCCATGCTGGTGCGGGGGGCATGGGATGGAGGATCTGCCCCTCGATCAGTGCAGGACAGCTCTGAGTGCCAGAGAATCCCTTTGGCTTAAAGGCAAGTGGGGGAAGTGCACGCTTGTCCAGACTGCTCGATCTCCTTTGGAGGAGAGCTGAGAAGGGCTCCTGCGATGCTGGGGGCTGCGCAGGCTGCGAGCGCGTCAGCTTGGGAAGCTCCTGCCAGGCTGGAGAGCTGGTGGCCTTGGAGGAGGGGCTGGACTTGAGGCAGAAGTGCCACTTGCCAGATGCGCCGCCGAGCTGCTCCTGGCATGGGGCAGATGGCCAGGACGAGCATCTCCCGGCCTGGGACGCGCTCGGGCTGTTTTAGTGGAGGGACTGTAGCGCTTGGTGTGTCCTGTGCTCAGTCTCACGCTGACGCTTTGCCTTGGCAGGTCGGCAAGGGATGCTGCGCCGCTCTGAAAGCCCTGGGAGCGATCGTCTACGTCACGGAGATCGACCCCATCTGCGCTCTCCAGGCTTGGTAAGCGGTTACACGCTACTTGTGAGCATCTCTTCGTCTGCTCTCTGGCCTCGTTTAAACCCTGACAGGGGCTGAAACAGGGCCAGGAGGGTCTGTGGCTCATCTCAGAATATACGTCTCGTTGGGGTGTAATGGGGGAAGGGCTGGGGCAGATTTCAGGGCTGGCTCAGTGGTGGGGTACCAGGCAGCAGGCACCTGCCTGGCGTGGGAAGGCTTCTCGAGGGTTCATGCAGCACTGGCTGAATGCTCCACACCTCCCCTGGCTCCTCCAACATCTGTGAGAGCAGGTTCGATGCCGCATCCTTCGCACAGCCCTTCCTCATGCATCTGGCCTCCCTGGGAGTGTGGCAGGATAGCCTGGCTGCTGTGTGAGGGAGCAGGCTTCTCCTCATCGTGGTCCCTCTCCCCCTTTTTTGCCAGCATGGATGGATTTCGGGTGGTGAAGCTGAGCGAAGTGATCCGTCAGGTGGATGTCGTCATCACCTGCACAGGTAGGGATGGAGAAGGTCATGGGTGAACTTTGGAGCAGGCTGAGAAGGAGCAGTCGTTCCCTAGCGGGTGTCTCAAGGATGCTGGGGGAGCTGGGGATGGAGAATGCTTCGCTGTCATGTGCTGCTGTTTTTCCAAGAGCAATAGCTGTACTCTGGCAAGAGCTTTTCCTCCTACCCACCCCTGTCTGCTGTTTGGCCACAGTCCTCAGCCCGTGGGAGGAGGGACATCCCAGCCATGTGTTCCAAGGGGATTTTGGGGCCTCCTAGGGTCTGGTTAATTCATGGAACCAGAGATCATGAAGGCCAAAGGACCATGGAGATGCTCCGAGGGCTGGAGCCCCTCTGCTGTGCTGAAAGGCTGAGAGAGTTGGGGGTTCAGCCGGTAGAAGGGAAGCTCCGGGGAGACCTTAGAGCCCCTTCCAATGCCTGGGGGGCTACAAGAAAGCTGGGGGGGACTTTTTCCAAGGGCAGAGAGTGACAGGACAAGGGGTAACGGGTTTAAACGGAAAGAGGGAGATTGAGATGGGACATCAGGGAGAAATTCTTCCCGCAGAGGGTGGGGAGGCGCTGGGACAGGTTGCCCAGAGAAGCTGTGGATGCCCCATCCCTGGAAGTGTCCAAGGCCAGGCTGGATGAGGCTTGGAGCAACCTGGTCTAGTGGAAGGTGTCCCTGCCCATGGCAGGGGGTGGGCCTGGGTGGTCTTTAAGGTCCCTTCCAACCCAAACCATTCTGTGAGCAGCGCTCATCCCACATATTTCCCTCTTCCAACCAGGAGGGCTGCTGTCCTGCTTGGAAGTTCATCTGATGTTGCCCCAAGCTGAACTTCTCTGGCACACGTGCAGGGAAGGAGAAACCGGAGGGTTTATATTTCCATCTGTGCCCTTTCTGCCTGCAGGGAACAAGAACGTGGTGACCAGGGAGCACCTGGATCGGATGAAGAACAGCTGCATCGTGTGCAACATGGGCCACTCCAACACCGAGATTGATGTGGTGAGTCCGCCTGCGGCCTCGAGGGCTGCGTCTGCCCCGCTCTTCTCCCACCGTGACTCCAGCCTCTTCCGCCTGCTCTTGCAGACCAGCCTCCGGACCCCAGAACTGACCTGGGAGCGGGTGCGCTCCCAAGTGGACCACGTCATCTGGCCGGATGGGAAGCGGGTGGTGCTGCTGGCCGAGGTGCGCCGAGAGCTGTGCCGCGACGATTGCTTTGACCTCTGTCGGGAAATCACCGTGTGCCAGAGTTTGTAACAGAGACAACCAGGTGGAAAAGTGCTGGGAGGAGGTTCAGAGCTCCAGAAAGGGTTTCTAGATTTTTATTTTCCCTTTTCCTGAGGCAGGGGAGGTATCGTGCCATCTGGCTCCCTTCTTTCGAGCTGGAAGCCATCCCTGTCAGCCAAACCCCGGCTTTGGCAGGGTTTTCCTGTGCAGCAAAGTGGCTGGATGTTTCTTCCTCCCACTTGAGCTCTCCTGGCAGTCGGAGGGACTGGCTCTTCCTAGGGACCACAAACTTTTCCTGCCTTAAAGCTGAGGGTTAGGGTGGGAACTGAGGCAGAGTTGCTCTGGTAACGTAGGTGGTCCTTGAATCGGCATGCTGTGCTTGCCCCCTGCCCCAGGGATGGGGTAGAGGTGAATCCCGTCTTGTGACTCGACTCAATTTGGCTTTGGGGGCAAGGTCAGCTCTCTGCAATCTCATCCTGCTCTCTCCTAGGGCCGTCTTCTCAACCTGAGCTGCTCCACGGTTCCCACCTTCGTCCTCTCCATCACGGCCACCACTCAGGTCTGTACGCTGCGAGCGGCAGACAGAGGCTGCTCCGGGGCCTTGCACGAGCCTTGGGGTGGGGATGGTTCGGAAGAAGCTGGGAACACGCGTTTTGGGTGGGCCCTTGGGATGGCACCGGTGCTGTAGATGCCATAGCTCCCACCCAGCCGACACCAGCCTACCGCTTTGCTTACAGCGGGGACAGAGCTTGTGAACGAGCCAGCCTCCGTGGCAGAGCTCCTGCTGTGCTGCAAGCCACCGGAGCGCTCCCCTGGCACAGCTTTAAACTTAACTCTAAGGCTTTGCTTTGGTTTTGGACCCTTTTGATTTCTCTACCACAATTTCCCCCCGTGGGGTGAGTTTTTAGGGATCCTGGAAGCCTGTGGTTAAATTGGTCCCCGCCATCAGTGCTGGTTCAGCGGGGTGGATGCAGCTTGTGTCTTGCGCTGTTTGTCGTGACTCTGCCCTTCTAAAGAAAACGAGGGTTAAATGTGGCTCGGAGACCTGCCGTCGGTGCTCGCTGCCCGCAGCCGGGGCCGGCGCCCTCCTCGGTCAGCGAGCGATGGAAGAAACCCGCTGGGCTGGGAACGCGGAGGGGACTGATGGCTGGGGACAGGAGAGCCGCGCTAACGGTGGGGAATCTCCTTATCCTCACGCTGGTCGGCCCAAACAGATGGGGATGGGCCTGCGCGCCGGAGCTGGCTCCCAGCTGCGTGAGCCGGCGCTCTGAGCAGGCGCAGGTTGCTTTTGCTGAAGGAGCGGCTGTGGTTTTTGGAGCGATGCCGCCAGCTTGAAACGAGCAATCCATTCATTGCCTCGTGACGCAGCAGAGAATCAGAGCTGCTCCCCTCTCCTCCATCCTGGTTTTCCCCGGCCCAGATGCTGACCACGAGCTGGGTGGCATCTCCTCTCCCACTGGTCTTCCCCCGGTGGTGGTGGGATCATGGAGATCCGGAGAGGGATGTACCCTCAGGTTGAAGCCTTTCCTTCAAGGCATTTTGGAAGTGGTTTCCCTTTCGCTCAGGCTCCCAAACCCTTATCTCTGCTTTGTGCTGGCTGTCCAGCGTGGCCCGGCTTGGTGGCCGTCCCTGACTGTCCCTGGGGTGTCCCCTGTGATCTCTGCAGGCTCTGGCGCTGATTGAGCTGTACAACGCTCCCGAGGGCCGTTACAAACAGGACGTGTACCTGCTGCCGAAGAAGATGGGTGAGTGAAGGAACCCGGGCTGACTTACCCCCGGGCTGCTGTGCGCCAGCGGTTTTGGATGTTCGGAGAAACTCCAACCTGGGCCGGAACAAACTCTAGGGACCTCGAGAATGAGTCCGGGGAAGCCATCGGGGGCAGCAACCTTGAAATCGGTGCAGGTTGTTGGATTTACTTCCCCTAGGGTTCTGCAGCGTGGCAGGTGTCCCTTGTCCCGAGCCTGCCTGCTCCGGGGTTTTTTGTGCAGCCCTTGTGCCTTCTGGTGCACATCCAGCCCTGCTCAGCGCCAGGGCGCGGGCTCAGCTCTGCCATAGGCTTACCTGACGGTGAATCCGTGGTGCTAGGTGGCAGGGACCCCCCCAGCCAGACCCAGCGTGGTGCCTGGGCCCTTTTCAATGCTGTATGATGAACCCATACAGCATCCCCCCAGCAGTGTAGTGGGGGACGTGCGCCCCTGATCTGCTCTTCCCTCTCCCCAGACGAGTACGTCGCCAGCTTGCATCTGCCTTCGTTCGATGCCCACCTGACGGAACTCACGGACGATCAGGCGAAATACCTGGGACTCAACAAAAACGGGCCTTTCAAACCCAATTACTACAGGTCAGGGCCGGCCGGGGCAGGGAGCTGCCGTCTCCGCACCCAGTGGGTGCCGCGGGGGGCACCGGGACAGCATCAGCTCCCAGGAGCTGTGTCCCCAGACGCCCGCGGCCTCACTGTCCCTTCTCTTCCAGATACTGACGGACCATACCCATGAAGGACCAGACCACACAAGGCAACATTAGAGAGATTATTTTTAAAGATCGTTTTTATTTTGGTTTACCTTTTTTTTTTTTTTTTTAACCAACAAAGGAACCTGTTTTTACATTTATCAGTGTGATTTTTCTCCCCCCCCACATCCCCCCTCAATTTTCACCCTTTCAGATGATCACAGCTCTGTCTGATCTTGGCAGACAACCTGGGATTCGCTTCTTGCTTTCATGTGGCTGGTGGCTCCCAGCCCTGGCTCCTGGAGAGGGTTTCCCTTTCCCGATGTTCCAAGGGCAGTTCATTCCTGCAGCGATGTTTGGTTGGTTGGTTTTTTTTTTTTTCCCCACTTTTCCAGCCCCGCGTTAGTCTCGGCCAGGATCCCTGCAGATCCTGAGATATGCTGTTTTATCTTTATTATGTTTCTTTCTTTGTGTGGATTATCTGCAACTTCTAAATTGCCTTAAAGAGCCCAGTTTTAGCTGCTAGATCCATGCTCCTAGCGCTGCTTGGGAGCAGAGTGGCGCCTGCTGGCCACCTCGCGAATAGGTGGCTGTCCCCAAGCCAGGCCAAGGTCCCTGTGCCGGGGTGGCCCAGGTTTGGTGGCCGCTGGCCCAGGTTTGGTGGCCGGCTGGGTACTGGGGGGGGGAGTTCACTGTTTCAGGGTGCTAATCTGAATTAGGACGGGGGTCGCTTACCCAGCATTATCCTCATCTCTCCTAGGTTTTTAGCCAAACTGCACCTTAATTGAGTTAAAACCATTTTGTTTGTTTGTTTTTTCCTCTC
>NW_010265214.1:25171-26598 GCF_000690775.1 Eurypyga helias
CCGAATCCGGACGCTCGCCGCATCCGAGCAGCCCCGTCTCCCGCTGAGAAGCGCGGGGTGGTTTTAAGGCTGTCTGGGTTTATTTTTTTGGGGATGTTTCACTTTTTCTTTCGAGACGGACGCAGAGATGAGCCTTTCCCCTTCCCCCAGCCTGGGCCCTCTGCACCGCAGACCCCTGCGCAAGCCCTCGGCTCCCCATCGCTGCCCCGACCCTCGAGCTGGGCTCTCTCAGCTTTCCCTGCAGTGCGCTTCAGCTGCTCTCCTCGCCTCCCTCAGCCCCTTCCCCATCCTCGCTGGTGACATGTTTCTCTCTTTCCATCTCTTGCAGCTTGTCCCAGGACAGGGGAAGCTCCTTGCAACCCAGTGAGGTTTCTCTTGGCTTTTTTATCCTCCCCAAATTGCCTCTTTCTTCCCCCAGCTGAGGCCAGAGCATGGAGGGAAGGAGCACGCCCCGCTGCCTGCATCTCCCGGTACACAGATGATGGAGATGCCGTGGTACCCGTGACCGGGGCTGCTCCTTCGCCTCCGGCCGCCCCGTCTTGCAGACCGGGGGATGCCTTTGTAGCGCTGCCTGGCTGGGTCCGTCCTCGGGGCTTTGCAGGGTTTGGGGGTGCCGCTGCTTCCCCGGGGGGTGCAAAGCTCCTCCGTGGGAGGAAGATGAGAGAGATGCTCGTGGCTTTGTTCACATTCCTCTTTACCCCTCTGCCTCCTTGTCCTTTGACTATTCCTCCTTCTCACCCTGCCCCATCTCCTCCTGGACTGTCGCTGGGTCTCTCGCTCTCCCCGCAGCTTTTGGGGATCACCTGCCTCCACCATCCCTCAGACTTCATGGGGGGACTCAACCTGGATGGGCATCTGCAAGGAGGGAGCGAGAGCATCTCCCCTTCCCCGTGGGGGGAACCCAGGCCGGGACCCCCATGCGTGGGGGTCACGGTCTGCCCCCTTTCCCATCCCTGTAGGGTCCAACCTCGGCGCAAGGGCTCCATCTCTGTATAAGCCATGTCACGGGGGGGAGCCCGGGGATGGTGGTGGCAGCGTCGGGCCGGGAGAGGTTTATTTTGTATATGAATGATTTTTAATGAATGCAATATTAATCCTTGCAGATGAGCAATAAATCATTACGTCTAATTAAACTATTAGGAAAAACGAAGCGCTTATGCTTGTGGGCAGTTTATTTGGAACTTGGGGCCTTGGAGTTGGATCGAGCCCTGGGCTGGGATTTGACCACCTCGAGGTAGTTTTTGGGCCCCCTGAGCTTCTCCAGGGCCCCTGATTTTGGGGTCTGACCTCCACGGGGCCCTTTCACTTGGGATTTAAACCCCATCGGGTCCCGCTGTCGGCATCTGGCTCTCCTCTGAGCCCTGTCTCCTTGGGGGTCTGAGCCCCCCGGTCCTCGAGTGGAAGATTCACTCCCCCCAGGCCCCTCC
>NW_010265215.1:0-204 GCF_000690775.1 Eurypyga helias
CCCAAACCACTTCCATAAACCCCCAGACCTTTTCCTCCTCGTGTGACTACCCGAAGAGGACCGGCGCATCCCACCCCCTACCTTCCCACAACCTTTCCTGCTCTGTTTAAGCACGGACTCAATTCTTGGCTTTGCTACCCCGAAGAAGCAGAGAGAGACGAAGAATAATGCAATACCTCAAGGGGAGCTGGCGAGGTGGCGGCC
>NW_010265215.1:269-587 GCF_000690775.1 Eurypyga helias
ACACACACCCACGCGGGGCTGCAGCCCCTTCACGCCTGGCTCTTCCCAGGGACGCGGAACTGTCCGCTCCGGGCGGGGGAGAGGCAAGATGCGAGCGGGATGCTCCAAGCACGGGTGCTGCGCACCCCATCCCCGCGGACCCGGCGGCATCCCACGGGGGACAGCAGTTCCCAGACGCGACCGTGGGCACAGGGATGGCGGGAACAGCTGGGGTCCTTCGCCCCCTCCCCGCTCCCGCTGCGCAAAATAAAGCCCTGAGGACAGCACAATTTTTTTTTTTTTGGGGTGGTGAGGCAACCTGCAGCGGGAACCCCTGCG
>NW_010265216.1:0-353 GCF_000690775.1 Eurypyga helias
ATTCCAGAGCAGGTGGCGTCCCTGCCCCTGCAGGGGACGGAAGGGGTTTTGTCGGCACGCTGAAGACGTGGTTTTCCCCCGGCGTCTATAAAAGCCGATCTGCAGGGCGCGTGACGGCAGAAGCACTTCCCCAGCAAAGCGCCATCGTCAGTGACAGAGGATCAGGGCGTCGACTCAGCTCCCGTGTTCGAAGCCTCAGTGTGTGTTTGATTTTGGTGTCACTTTGAACGTGACGGCCGGCGAGCTCGGGTGTCTCGCCCCGACGCGGGGGCGCTGACGTCGCTAGCGCTAAGCTGAGCCTCGGGATGTTTCGGTCACCTCGTTTTTAATGTCTGCGGCTAGGAAAGCGAGCA
>NW_010265216.1:436-1064 GCF_000690775.1 Eurypyga helias
GGCTCCCTCTCTGTAATCGCACGAGGGGCATCCCAGGCTGCTGCGGCAGGAGGCGGCTCCAGTAAACCCATGCTCAGGTTGCTGGCTACAGGGCCGCGGCTGCCTAGGCTGGAGGGTCATTTTCAGGGTGAAGATACGCTGCTTTTGGTTTTCTTCAGTGTTTCTGTGACTTCAGTTCTGGAGCTGTTTCTCCTGTGCGGCTCCACAGGCTGTTGCTGCTCCTGCTCGTTTTTGGACGGACCCCCCCGACAGTCCCTTGGTGTTTGCAGTCGCTGTCCTGCCCCTGCGCCTCAGGCTGCTCCGAGGAGCTCGGCAGCGCTGCTGGGAGTGACCCCACGGCCGCTTGGCTCTGCTTTCCCCTCTTCCCGCTCCCCGTGGGTCAGCTCCCCTGGATGGCCTTGGAGCTGTTCCTTCCGCTCGCCTGCGGGTCCCAGCCCCTGCAGACGTCCCTTGTCTGAGCTTCGCTCGCCCTGGCCGTCACACGCGTTGCCACACGTCGCTCTGCCTCGCTTTGTCAGTAATAACTGCTGGTGACGCCTGGGGGTGACATCTGTGGGGGTGACATCTGTGGTGGTGATGGCGAGGTGGCAGCGGTGACATCTGTAGCAGTGACGGCGAGGGGGGAGTG
>NW_010265216.1:1566-1867 GCF_000690775.1 Eurypyga helias
GGTGACGTCTGTGGCGGTGACGGCGAGGTGGCAGTGGTGACATCTGTAGCAGTGACGGCGAGGTGGCAGCGGTGACATCTGCGGCGGTGACATCTGTAGTGGTGATGGCGAGGTGGCAGCTGTTGTGAGCCTCACCTCGGTGCCCTCAGGGTGGGCCCTTCATCCCCTTTGCTCCGTTGGGTGCTCCGCTCCTGCCTGCCTGCCCCAGGGACTCCCTGGAAGGCTTCTCCCTCTCTCCGAAGGAGGGCATGCGCTTGGGTCTGGGGTTTTCCTTGGGAAGGGGGTGCTGATGGTCCCTCTC
>NW_010265216.1:2237-3669 GCF_000690775.1 Eurypyga helias
AGTGAAGGCCTCCCCCCCCACCCTGACGGCGCCGAGGCCCCCCAGCAGTCCTGCCGCTCCTGTCCGACCTCCCCTCTGCCTTATCTCATGCCCTGGGGTTTGGACCCTCTCCAGCATCAGGGCTAAGGCTCCCCAAACGTCTCCCTGGGCAGACAAACAGGAGGGGGTGCAAGGCCACCGCAGCCCTTCCCGTGGCCGCCCGCGGTGCAGACCCCGGCTGCTCCCAGGGCGCTCCCCAGCTCCATCCGTAGTGGCCAAATCCGTGCCTGCCGCCTCTCCTCCCCGCCGGCTGCCCTGGGTTCCGCTCTCAGCCTCTCCCCGGGTTACTGTTTGACAGAGGAAGGCTGGAGCCTGCCCCGTTTCCTGGCAGCTCGGATTTTCCGGCTCAGGAGGCAGAAGAGGAGGCTGGTGGCACTTTGTGGGAAGGGTCGGAGCGGTCGCAGGCTGCGAGGGTTGCCCGGCCTGCGGGAGCGTGAGGGAGGTGCCGGTGGGCTCGCAGGGTACTGTAACGCTCGGGGGTGCGGAGGGTTTGTTTCCGTGGATTTCTCAGTGGGAGTTACTGTCAGTGGGGTAAACGCAGGTGTGGGCGTCTGTAATGCCCGTTTTGGGGCATTGGCACGTTTCATTCGCAGCATCGTGGCGCAGTTCCTCAAGCTGCTCCCGGGAGTGGGGTCAGTTGAGGATGGATGAAGTCTCTCTCGGGAAAGGATCCGTGTCACACAGCCTGGAGTTGGCCACGTGTCCACGGCAAGTCCGACGGATCACACAGGGGAGCTCCCGGAGAGACAGGGGCTCGTCTGGGGAGGTACCCCGTCTCTTTCACGGGGACCCATAGTGGGAAGAGCAGCTCCCGGGGCCGCTGTCACTGACTCCTCTGTGCTCAGGAGGCCCCTCAGGAGGTTACAGCAGTGTCTTCACCCTGTGGGTTACGGCAGTTTCTTGTTTTGGGTTTATTGAGGCCACCCTGGGTCTGGCAGAGACCCCACGGGAGCCCCACGAGCTGTGACCCACACGTACCGGTGGGGCTGGGTGGTGGGAACCCTCTTTGCTCGTTCCCCGTGACCCACATCCGTGTCAGAGCAGGGCCCTGGCTCTGCTCGGGTCCTCAGTGCTTGGCTGGGGGATGTCCACCTCCCCGTGTGCCACCGTGGCAGCTTCCTGCCCAGGCGCTCGCTGCTCACCCCCCCTGCTCCAGGGTTGTCTGGAAACGTGGCTGGAGGGGAGGGACGTCCGTGGGCACAGCGGGTGCTGGGAGTGCACCGGTCCCTTCCGGCAGGCAGCTGCTCGGCAGAGCTCTGCTCCCCGGCCCCAGAGACGCCGCTGCAGCGCCCGGGGAGCGAGGGGCTGCTGAGCTCTCCGTGCCGAGAACCCCAGGTGAGGGATGCCCTAAAATCGTGTCGGGGACATCCTTGGGCTGTGCCCCACAGGGGAC
>NW_010265216.1:3685-4200 GCF_000690775.1 Eurypyga helias
GGCCATCCTCGCTGTGCTGGCCTCGCTCATCATCACGGCCAACGTGCTGGTGGCCATCGCTCTCCTCCGCCTCATCCATAAGAGCGGCTCCAAGGGGCTCTGCTTCGTCCTTAATCTCGCCGTTGCGGATGCCATGGTTGGCTTCACGGTCATGGGTCTGGTCATGGATGAATTTTCCCAGCCCTTCTGCCCTCCCCAGATCTTCTGCGTCCTGAGAATGGCTTTCGTGACCTCCTCTTCCGCTGCCTCTATCCTGTCCCTGATCCTGGTTGCCTGCGACAGGCACCTGGCAATCAGGAAGCCTTTCCACTATCTCCAGATGGTGACGGGCCTGCGGGTGGGGACGCGCGTGGTGGGGGTCTGGCTGGTCGCTGCCATCATCGGCTTCCTCCCAGTCCTCAGCCCGGCCTTTCAGATGGTCTCCCACCGCGAGAAGTGCTCCTTCTTCAGCGTCTTCCAGCCCGCCTACATGCTCACCGTCTTCTGCGTCGGCTTCTTCCCCAAGCTCTTCCCCT
>NW_010265216.1:4244-4721 GCF_000690775.1 Eurypyga helias
GCGCTCTTCCTCTTCGTTTACCTCTACTGCGACATGTTGAAAATCGCCTCCGCGCACGTGCAGCACATCCGGGAAGTGGAGCACGCAGGGCTGGCGGGGGGCTGCCCCCCATCCCGCACCATCAGCGACGTCAAGGCCATGCGCACCGTCGCCGTGCTCGTCGGGTGCTTCGCGCTCTCCTGGCTGCCGTTCTTCATCGCCAGCATCGTGCAAACGGCCTGTCCTGGCTGCTTCCCCTACAAAGTCATCGAGAACTACCTCTGGCTGCTGGGACTCTGCAACTCCCTCCTGAACCCCCTGCTCTACTCCTTCTGGCAGAAGGATGTGCGGCTGCAGCTCTCCCAGCTGGCTGCCGGTGTGAAGAGGAGAGTCCTCCTCCGCCTGGGGAATGGCCACCGTGGCCCTGGCAGAGGCGCCGAGTCTCTCCCCACGGTGTCCTGCCTGCGGCTCCGGGACTGACACGGTAAGGAGCGGCTG
>NW_010265217.1:0-4032 GCF_000690775.1 Eurypyga helias
TCATCCTGGCCAGGCGGCCTGTAGCGAACTCCTACTACAGTATCCCCGCTCCCTGCCCTCCCTTTAATCCTGACCCATAAGCTCTTGGTCAGCTCCTCATCCATCCCCAGGTGGAGTTCCACACACTCCACCTGATCCCTGACATAGAGCGTAGCCCCCTCCCCATGTCTCTCCTGCCTGTCCTTCCTAAAGAGCCTGTATCCTTCCATTCTGACACTCCAGTCATAGGAGCCATCCCACCACATCTCCACGATGCCAGTGAGGTCATAGCCCCTCATGCGTGCACACGCCTCTAGGTCCTCTTGTTTCCCATGCTCCGTGCATTCCCACAGAGGTCCCCCAATGAAGTTGGCTTGCTGACTGGAGCATCTAGAACTCCCTTGGTTTGTTTGCCAGGTGTTCTCCTGGTGACCTGCAATTCTTTTCCAGGCTCTGGGAATCTGTTGATGGCACTGGCAGTTTTGCCCCTTTCCCCTTCCAACCTAGTTTCAAGCCCTCTCAATGAGCCCTGCCAATTCACGGGTGAGAATCCTTTTCCCCCTTGAAAGAGCTACACACCATCTTTCACCAGCTGGCCCAGTGCTGTGTAAACTTCCTCATGATCAAAAACCCAAAATTCCACCGATGGCACCAGCCCTTGAGCCACATGTTGATCAGGTGTGCTTTCCTGTTCCTCCCAGTATCCTTCCTGACACTGAAGGGATTGAGGAAAACACTCCCTGTGCTCCTAATCCTGCAACAAATCGCCTCACTGCCCTGAAGTCCCTGTTGATGTTTTTTGGATTCCTCTTCTCGGTCTCATCACTGCCCACCTGCATGACCAGTTGCAGGTAATAATCCGAGAGCTGTACCAGGCCAGGATGTCGCCTGGTGGTATCCCTAACCTGGGCCTCAGGGAGGCAGCAGACTTCCCTGTGCGATGGGTCTGGGCGGCATATAGGGCCTCCTGTTCCCCTCAGAAGGGAATTGCCTACAATGATGATCCTCCTTCTTTTCTTAACAGATGCAGTTGTGACACATGGGACTGACTGAGTCGTCCTGGGAAACTCCCAGGATAGACCTTCCTCTGCTTCCTCTGCAGTTGCCTGGCCCTCGAGTTCCAGAGCCCCGTATCTGTTCTGCAGGTGCAACTGGGAAGGGGAGGGAGGGCAGGAGGGGATGCGCCTACCTCACCGAGCTGGGACCTGTTTCCATTCCCCTCCCTCTCTTAAGTTCCTTCCATCTGCCGGGTGCCAAGAGGATATAGGATCCACTGAGAGCTGTAGGCCCTGCCCGCCCACCTCACCTGCCTTCTTTATCAAGACAGTGAATCGCTGTAGTCAAGAAATCATGATGTAACCATGAGGCACAGATAAAACCTGGACAAAATTCAATGCAAAATAAATTCCTAATTGATTTGAGATTAAAATGGCATTAACGTAACAAACTTTTGAAGACAACCAAGAGCCAAGGACAGAGGTTAGATCATGTGCCCTAGACTCTCGTCCTAAGAACCTCAGCCAAAGCTACAGAAGTACACTATAATCAAACAATATAATTTAAATCAGAGAGAAACATTGAGTTTATGAAGAACTAATCCTTTAAAAATAAAATATAGTCTGCTATGAGTGAAAACTCTCCACCTGCTTTAAAGACGTGATGCATAAACAGATGCATGAATATGAGTACATTTATTTCCCACATCTTTTATTGTTAGCTACATATCAGGGCAGAGATAAGGACTTGGTCTAATTACGCCATCCCTCTTGCTTCATTGATAGCTGTGCCTTGTTCCGAAGATGCCAGACAGAACATTACTTTGGAACACTGGGCAGTCTGGGTTTTCAATAACAGCCAAGTCTCCTCCATGATTCATAGCAGATAAGGTTTTCAAAATACCAGAGCCCTTCGGACAGCTGCCCAAGTAATTGCTTTTAGAGTATTATTATTACTACCACAGTAAACCATCATATTCATTTAATACGTCAAATGATTGGTCTTCAAAAAGGACCAAAAACTAATCAGGATGAGAATTGGTAGAAAGCAAAGAGGAGCCTTTTAAAAAAAAAAATTAATTCTACCTACTTTCACGGTGGCTGTTAGACTTCAGACATGCCTCTCAGACATGTTCCCTAGTGTGCTCAGTCCAACAAAGACCAGTATTTTGATATAAAGAGACAGACCTTGAGATTGTCATGTTTTAAACTACATATATAATTCAACTAATCCTTTGGGGAAACAACATCCTTTTCTCTGGAACACTGCCAGAGAAAGCAGGGCTCAAAGGAGTAGGAAAGCATGAAGAAAAACATGGGAAAACCCCCCATATTTAATATCGCACTGTTAACAAAGGAAAACATACCAGTACAACAGCAACAGAAAAAGTGCATGGCATTGCTCAAAAAATCTGGATTTCTCATACATTCAAAATGGAGGGGCAGCAGGGGCAAGAACATTTTAGAGAGGGTGATGAATCCCTAAAATAAAATATTTCAAGAGCCAAAAAAGCAGTACATTTAGACTACAACAAGGTGAGGACAACGCTAGAATATTACTGACCAACAGTTTATGAGAAACAAATGGCCAGACTCTGGGGGTTCAAATCAATTGTGCAAAGAAGGAAAAAATGAAATCCAGATACTTACAGAGCAGAATGTGTCAGCCTCATTTCCCAAAACATGATTCTGCAAATAATGTAGCCTTAAAAAAAAAAATTAAAAAAAAAATCCAAACAATGACTGTTTCCTTCCATCAGCAAATACTTTTCATAGGGAGGACCTTCTTTTAATTGGATAAAAACCACATCTTTTTTCCAATACAAGCGATGTTTTAAAGGGGTAAATAATAGAGAGTAGATACACAGTATCTGTGTTTTCAAAACACTGTACAAACACAAACTAATGCTCAGAACCACCCTGAAAAGGTAGATGAATAGACACAAATAAGTGTAATTTCTTTTCTGATTAAATTAAGCATGGGAAGGGAGGGATCACCAAGTTTCCCCCTGCCCTGAGACAAATACACCACATGCACTTACTGTTCTTCCTTTTAGAACAATTAGGCATTTGGAATCTCTGCTGTCTCAAATGACTTTCTGCTCCACCTCGACTGGAATTCATGCCAAGAATCTTGCACTTTAAAAAAGGTCCGAATAATCCTGCTGTAATTCTTGAAAGCTGTATGCCACAAACAACAGTTGACTGGATAGCAGCTTTAGAAGGCTCACGGATATTAAATTCCCATGTGCTTTTGCTCATGTCCTGCAGCTACCCCCGCATAAAGCTCTGTAATAGATCATATGCAGTATCATTTGGGACCCAAAAGGAAAGCACTTTATCTTTTACTTGTGTTCAGCTTCACTATACTGATTTACCTTTCTCTAATGGAATTTAAGATTTTTTTTTTCCTCTGTATGTAATCTACCCATCGCCAGTCGGTTCATAAGCTTTAATGAAGTTGAAAATGGCACCACTTTTAATTTTTTTGATTTCCAAATTGCAAACAACATCTGTTTTCTGGAACAGTTAAAAAAAAACCCAAACCCAACTGTACAGTGTTTCCCAACACTCATAAAAACTGTTCGACAGAATCGCATGACACTAGTACAGTTCTCACTCAGCCACAAAATGCTGGTGCTGCACTGAAATCTGCACTGGGCTTTTTAATAAACATAGGAATTAATTCCATACTGGTATCTCCAGCTTTCATAAAAAAATCACTAAGAGCAGGTGTAGGCCTACCTCAGAAAACCTTGATCATTTGCAAGATTAGTTATATCCTGAGAGGTTAGTTCTAGTACTTTACTGTGGTAACATGTGAGTCCCAATATGTAAAAGAATTACTGCCTTTTATTATTACTTCTCTTTGAAGCTCGCCTTCTGCATCTACCTCTATCCTCCAGTCTTCTGTGAAAAAAACAGCAGAAGTTGTGATTATCTGCAGGAAGAGCTCCTTCTACTCTGATTTTCATCTCCTTCCATACTTTGCCCTTTCAGCAGCACAACACTGGCAGCAGAGTACGGAGCTCAAGCATCACAGAATCATAGAATCACA
>NW_010265218.1:0-17396 GCF_000690775.1 Eurypyga helias
TTGTCTTTTTCCTCCGATTCTCCCTGTCCGCTGGAGAAGGGTGGGAGGTCTGAGAGCGGTTTCGTGGTATTTTGCTGTCCAGAGTTAAACTATGACAGAGGTGTATTTGAAGGCTTTCAATATGGCAGGCATGAGGCCCCAGAAATTGAAGTCATGTCTGTCACAGTTATGTGGATGCCATTTGGCATGGCAATTCGAACAGGATCTGAAAAAATCAGGATACTACTGGGATAGCAGAACACTGACAGTCTGATTCTATGGTAAATCCCTTAGTCAAAGCCAATCCTATTCAACCCTGAAGAGACCAGCTCAGGACAGGCCTGAGGAAATGGAAACTCATGGCACACACTGCAGTTCAAATGAGTAATTGCCATCTAGATGCTATTTTGTGGTTTACAAACTTCTGGGGTTTGGAACAGGTCATTTACGTTTTTGAAAAAGCTGATTGGATTCATAGGGCATTCTGCCCCTGGAGAATTTTATTGACAACACGTATGTGGTTAAACCTGCAGTTTCTCAGACTGTATTTTATTGATTACCTTTCACCTTTCGTTGTATACTCCTTAAAGATCAAATTGCCTAGAGTACATTAAGGAGTAGACTGACTTTCAATTGAATGCCTTTTTATTATTCTAGGAATGCCTTTTTATTATTCTAGGTACTTTGGATGAGTGGCACATCAATTTGTGGACTATGTTTACAGCTTCCTCTATTACTGTACTCCCATAAGATCAACAAAAAGGGAAGTTGTGGTCTTGCGAAAGAAGAAAAGGTAAATCAGTTTAGAGATATCTATTCACTCTACAGAGTTCTTAATTAAAACAAAATATGATTAAGTTAATGGAGTGAGGTCTGACACTAGTGAAACAATAAATATTTGTTTGAAACAAAACTGTGTGCAAATTGAGTATGTAAACCAAAGAGAAACGAGGTAGAAATTTAACTAAATCAGTCCTAAACAAGAACAAAGTACAATGTGAAACAAGAGATTTATAGGTGATATGCAAAACAAAAAAAGAGGGAGAAAATACCCACAAATAAAAATCAGACTGTACCTTATAACAGATTAAGGTTAACCAGGCCGAAAGTGGTATGAGAGGAAAAAACAGAACCATATATGGTACTATATATGGTGAACTGTACTGTAGTCACAAAACTTGAAGTGTAGACAATATTCCTGCCACCAATTTAATATCTGTATTGCTACCCAAGTCCTATCCCTTGCGCCAGCCCTGTTTGCTTTCCTCAACTCGATTTCCTGACCTGTCTCACTTCATCTTCTGTGGGAAGTGATGGACCTTGCTTACAGCTTTCAGTTCATCACAGGAGGACAGGAGACAAGAGAAGTGCCAATACCTTAATCAAGGGCCCAGTGACCTGCAAGGGGATGTCTTTTGGCCAGGGTTAAACTTTGGGGTTATGCAGCACACTCAGACCAATGCCATACTTGTGTGACAACTTAAACTACCCAGTGAAGGTGCAATATGGGTTCTCAGTCTGTCTCCCAGGGCTGATGTTTCTTCTTCAGCTGCTGACTGCATGAGGTCCCAGCAGGTGACAGGATGGAGGAGGAAGATGAATCATTTGGATTCTGCTCCCATGGACTGACTTATCTCTCAAACAACTGACGTGTCCTCCCAGAGATGTAGCTTGCAGCCCCCACTCTAGGACTGCATCCCAACATGAGGCCCCTACTGCCTCCTCCTCCTCTGAGCATCATCTCTGTCAACACGCAGTCCAGTGCGCCCCAAGCTGATTATTGGTAAGGTGAGTGAGGATGCATTAATCCCTAAAGACTTTGCCTGTGCAGCTCATCATATTGAAAATTATTTTTAGTCTCCCATAGTAGCTTCTGGGCAGACCTGCATGACTAATCACAAAAGCAGAACTGCAAAACTTACTGTTCCACTTGTGCTCCTCCATTGTTTCCCATCTGCTTGGCTTTGTGTAAACAGCACATGCTGATGAGCCTGTGACTCAGGGGCATGCGACTAGAAAGTGGGAGAATACCCCAGCAGAGCAAAGTGCTTCTTACACTGGAGCTGGCTGAGCCTTGGAAGCGCAAAAATACTAACTTTTAGTTATTTACCAACAGTCAAAAAAACTTTTCTTTCCTTTCCTATCCAAATATTTGCCTCGTTTCTGTTTAAAAGCAAAAAGAAACAAGTGCTAGGGATAATACACTACGGCTTCTAACTGGCAGCATTTTTCACTCTGTGCACAGGCAGGCTGCTTGGCCTAGAGATTGCTTTTGGTGTCTAAGTCAGTCCTGTCCTAGCTGCCCCGGCATCCCAGCAATCCCAACGGTCCTGTCTTGCAACGGCTTGGAAATTGCACCCTGCCGCCCCTCCACTCTGGTGTTGTTACGGGTGAGGGGCCAGCGAGTGCTGGTACTGAGGCCCTGACAAAAATACAAAAAGCACGCTGGTAATTTTGGACCCAGATAGCATGCCAGACATATTAGCTTCCTTACAAGACCACTAGGTGGCAATTTAGCAGCCCTGATCTAAACATTTAATATATTCAATTTCTTTATTGTGATAGACACAAACTTGATGAATGGCAAACAGAATGAAGTTGTGGAAAACCTGTACTGGCTGTTCCTGTCAGATATATTAAAGTCTTTCTGCTTACCGAACCTCTCCCAGATGTTCATTACATTCAGTGAGTGTCTCTGAACACCTCAGTGAACACCTCTGGCCAGGTGGCAGATCAGGGAGTTACTGATTTTCATGGAAAAATAAGAGTCCTTCTAACTCTTTAATGTACGCTTGGTGTTTCAGGCTATACATGAGTTGTAGCTGTATATGCTCTGAGGAGTTTGACCCTGTCAACAGCCGTAGCTATTATGACTGTGAGGTAGTTATCTGCATACCCTGAAGGTGATTTTATGTGGCAGCACATCAAAGGCAGCAGGGGAGCTGCCATGGCCTTTGTATCTGGCAAATGTGTCAGCACTGACTCTGCATCCCCCTCTCCTTGCTAAACGAAGATCAGAAAGATGGTATGAACCATTTTCCTATACATAAAGGATGTTTTCCCTTTTGAAAAACTGTTGTGTGGTTGTCTGAGAGGGCTGGATTGCTGCAGAAAGCATTTCAGGTCTGAAAGTTTTAAGACTGGCATCTGAACAGAGAGAGGGAGGAGGTGAGCAACTCAAGTACATGTATATGTGAATGTGTACAGTTATTTTCATTACAAACACTATATAATTGATAGGAAAAAAAGCATAATCCCTATAACAAAACACATATAAAGCTAAATACAAGACCAATGTTCAGATTGCATACCGCTTCACCTTTGGGATAATGTTCATTTTTAGTCCCCCTCTTCAGTGTTGAGAGTTTCTATGGATTTTGCTTATCAGCGAAGTGATGCTCAAATGACAGATCCCAGAACTTTTGTGAAAAGTATTCATAGCGGCGCCCACGGTTTATGATTCAATAAGGAGGCTTACAAAGTGTTGTGGGGTTTTTTTCACTGATCTCAAGTGACACACACTAAAAGCAGTGGGCTTTTGATGTGCTGACATTTGTTCCTGGGGAAAAAAAAATAAAAGAGCAATAGCATATTGTAAAATTTCAGCCTTCAGATGCTAAAAATAGGAAATGGAAGAAAAGAATTGCTTGAAGTTAGAAATCAACAAAACAATATGTAGTGCTTCTGTAGCTTCAAAGCAGACTGACTCAGAAGCTAATGTTTTGGTAGAAAAGGTCAGGAAGAAAATGGTTTATGATTCTCAGTGATCTTTATATTAAGTGACTCTTAGGTCTCCAATTACAGAGCTGCTACTTGATGCAAAAAAACCCCAACCAGTCTGTTAATAGCAGAAAATATTGCAAATGGGCACAGCCTACAATTGCAGGGTGCAGGGAGGGGGTGCAGAAGAAATAAAATGATTTAAAAGTAATGAAGGATTTTGTGAAGAGTGCCTTAGTCCAGACAAAAAACAGAGCAAAGGATGCCACCAGCTAACATAGTAAGAGGAACCAAATTTGTCAATAAATAACTGTATGAACAATAGATTGATACTATGTTAGCATTTCTTTTTTTCGTGGGTTCCCTTTCAGTTGTGCCTGCCATCTTTAAAGGAGCTGCGGATTCTCACTTAAGGTAAGAATGGCTTAGCATTAAAAAGTTAGCTGAAGTGGGGGCGAAGTGAGGAAGGGAAGGTAGCTGTTTCCAAACCTTCTGGGAGAAAGGAAAACTTATGTCATCTGTATCTTAGGAACTGCACTCCTTGTTATCGTTAATGAATATGAAGGAATCAACAGGAAAAACACCCCAGGGTTTACTTTGATAAGAGGGTTTGGATAGGTCTGAAATTGAACAAGATATTAAGCTTCCCAAGTTGTATGGGGTTTTCTTGGGCAGCTCAAGACCTTGAAGGTAAGAAAGTAAGTACCTCCTGAAAGTAAGAAGAGCTGTGCACTTGGTTTTCATGCTGTGAGTGACAAGTAGCTACTGTTTTCCTGTCTGCTTCCTGCTCCTGGACCTGCTAGAAATCACAGAATGGTTTGGGTTGGAAGGGACCTTAAAGACCATCTAGTTCCAACCCCCCTGCCATGGGCAGGGACACCTTCCACTAGACCAGGTTGCTCAAGGCCTCATTCAGCCTGGCCTTGAAGACAGCCAGGAATTAAGTCAGAGGTCAGCAACACCTTTCCAAGCACTTCATCGTTCACTGTCTCCCAGTGCCATCAACAGAAGATGTGAGTTTACTGAGAGGTACTGCAAAATATCATAATGGCTGTAGTTGTTTTAATATTGACATAATCCTACAAGGAGTCTTCTCTTACTCTTCAGTAAGGAAGTGGCTCAACCAGCTCAGCCCAGTAACAGCCAGTTGGAGCAGCTGCTGTGGCCGGCGCAGCGTGCTCCCCCCATGTCCGGCCTGCTCTCCAGGGAAGCCAAGGGCTCCTCCCAAAACCATGGCCCAGCTCTTCTGAAAAATGGACTCGTGCTCTGAAGCGTGGAGAACTCCTCCAAATATTAATAGTACTTGATGGTATTAAAAGTTCTCTCCCCCTCCCCTGCAATGCTTTTTACAGATTTTAGGGGGGAAAATGCTGCACAAACTCTCTCCCATGGTTTTATTGAGCAACAGGTAGAGGGAGGCTGAACAGGAGCTGCAAAGCTCTCTGGCAACAGCTTTCCTCATTTGACACTGCTTCTGCACATTAGGTGGTTGTTAATTACACTTGAAAGGGCTCATAGCTGAGAATCTTTTTTATAAAAACTCAATTGCAGCCATGAAAAGTGTTTTTCCTTGTTTATTTCCCATGTGCAAACTGCAAAGCTTCATGCTCAGTCGATAATCAGCAGCAGTACGAACCTACTTTCCATTAAAAAAGTCTTAAAATATTCTTTCAGCCCAGAGAGTGTTCTAAAACCAAACATTTTCTGTACTCAGTGTGGCGATTTTGGTTTTATTTTTATTAAATATGTGGATTTTGACTCCTGGAAGCTGTTTTTTTTCTTTAACCAAAATTCAAACAGTTTCAGAACGTTATCATTTTGACAACGTAATAATTTTCCAAACACTCTTTTTTTCCCTTTAAGCCAGGAGAAGTTAGTATATATGGGTATTTCAACACATCTGGCTTTAAAACACCCATTTTTAATTCATTTTTACAGGAATTGCTGTGTAATTTGTTACCTATATTATTTCTTCTCTTTAAGTCAAAAAGAAATAACCAATAAATAACCTCTTCCATTCCATATCTGAAACTCATAAAAAAAAATCCTCGAATGCACTGTTATCTAAATAACATACTTAAAACCAGAACTATGAATAGAAATTAAAGGCTATAGAGTATTTTTTTTCCTCATTTTTGTGAATTATACCAGTTGTCTTCCTACTTTATAGCTGTCTTTTATCTTCCAGCAGTGACACCCATCATCTGACTTACGATCTCTCCACAGGAAGTCATTGAGTGACACAATAGAGTTAATGAATTGGTCTTTCACCTCCAAAAACCTGATCTAAATGCTAGCCTGAGATAATGAGCATGATGGAGTTCACTAATGTCAGCAGAGTATTAACTTCTGTTTAAAGGAAGAATGAGCACTGGCAGGAAAATGGATTTTAAGAGAGATTTGGAGCAATTGCACCTGCATGCATTATGGCAACTCTAGCCTTCCTTCATTAGAGTCATATTCACATTATCTCTTTGCCATTTGAATAGAATTTGGCAGAGGTTTATCTGCAGAGTGTATCATTTATCAGGGATCTTTCTAGATATTTAAGTTCCCTAACACTGTAATATCTAAACACCACACCTTCAGTACCTGTCAGTTCAGTGTCAGGATAGATCTATACAGAGAATCAGGGAGGAGCACTTAACCAGTCAAGAGTAATATTTCTTATCACAGACATACATAATGGCAATATATTTCAGGAAAAATCCCACTATCATCTAGTAAGCACTGGGTTAACTGCAGAAGTCAGCAGGACCGAGTGAGTGTTCCTCTTCCCAGCACAGAAAGGCGAAATGCAATTTATTTTGCTGAAGATCTCCATCCCTGCTGAAGGTGGATTACTGGGATGTGCT
Source organism: Eurypyga helias (assembly GCF_000690775.1). Taxonomy (NCBI): domain Eukaryota; kingdom Metazoa; phylum Chordata; class Aves; order Eurypygiformes; family Eurypygidae; genus Eurypyga; species Eurypyga helias. The sequence continues at coordinate 6,555 of NW_010265218.1, forward strand.
GGAGGCTTTAATACCTGTAGAGGCAACTCCCTCGTTCCTTTTTGGAGGGGCTCGTAGGAGGTCAGCAACACCTTTCCAAGCATTTCATCATTCACAGACATACTACAGATTGTCAAACCATCTGGCCAAAGACAAAAAAATGTCTTCAAGTTTGTTGACATATTTACACCATCTTTCCAGCCCCCCCTCTTTGTTGTTTCAGACAGATCCTGCCTGCGCTCTCGCAGGTCACTTTTCTCAGTCTGAAATGTGAAGTACCTTCCATACTTTTCCCAGGTTCTTCACAGGTTTGTAGCTGTGCTGGTCCAGTGATGTCAGTACTTATCTTAAGGCTACTTCACAGAGTACAGTATCTGACATAAAAAGATCCATGCGTCCATACCAAGTGTTCCCACCCACTTCCAAGCTTCCACAGGCTTTCCAAAACAATGAGGATGATCTAGTTGTTTTGTCAGTTAAGACAGTATTTCCTCCAAAAAGCTGCAGCACAATGATAGAAGTGCCAGTTGGTTATTCTCAATCTGTACTTTTGATTTCAGTTCTAGGCACTGCACTGGAAAGAGCAGCTGGCTGCCAGTGAGCAATGGGGAAGGCTCCTGAGCTGGAGCTACATCAAGAAGCCAAAGAAAGAAGAAAAACCCAAGCAGTAAACACCAGAACTCATCACCACCAGCAAAAATAAGTCCAAACCCTAATGCAACAGCAACAGCAATCTTTTCCCCACTTTTATCCCTACTGAATTTCTTCCCCTGTGAATGTCGTGTCTTGAAGGAGACTGCATAACTGCTCCACAAAACTGGAAGGGAGAACTAGTTTATCAGAGACAAAGAATAGCTGTGCTGTTGCTTTCTCCCTGATTCTTTTCCCTTGCACAAACAAAAAAATCAAGCTTTTACCTCAAAAACAAACAAACAAACCAAAATGCCAAGCCAACCAAACAAACAAACAAAACACAAAACAAAAAAAACAACCCTCCAAACCAATACAGAAAAACTCCACAAATCAGGTATTTACAAATTAACCACTGAAACTTTTCAAGGCAATGAAACCTGAATAACCAAAGGAACCCAGGATTTTAGAACAATGTAATAGTTGATACCAGCATGTGTACACAGAAAACACCATCTTCACCTCTTAGCCAAACAGGCTGTATTTTTTTCTGAGTGGCAGCAGTATCTGAGTAACTTGTTCCCTGAACAGTCATTGGCACTTCACACTCTTACCCAGGCTGAGGTTTATACATTCACTGGTTTTGTGTCTTTCTGACTTTAGCCTTCTAATCCCTGCAAAAGATAATTATTGATTAGCAGGCAGACTATAAACAGGTTGGTATTCTGTTGCCTTAACTATTACCATCTTTTTTTTCTTCTTGTTCTTCTGGTTGGTTTGGGTTGTTTTTTTCCTCACATCTCTTGATTCAACCCTAATTACGGTCCATAAATTAAGAGCTTTAATAGAGTTTTGTCCTTCTCTGTCTCAGGCCTCTCCTGCCTTCCCCTCTGCAGCTGCCTGCAATTCCCACCGAAAGGTTGGTTCAGACCCTCACAGTTCACATGTCCATACCCAGTCTATGCCTGTCTCTGATCAAAAGTTAATTTTAAACTTAACCAGATGTTCATCCTCAGTGTTTACAAGGTTGACATATTTATAAGACAAATGTTCTCTTGACCTTTGTTATTCTAGATTAAACAAGTCAAATTCCCCTGGGTGTGACCAACAGGGAGCAGGCAATGGTGTTTGTGTTTGGGCAGTGCTAGGGGCCAGCTGAACCCACAGCAGAACTGGACCCAAAGCCAGGCAGATATATGTGTGTGTGGATACCTGCTTACTGCTGCTCTTGCGGTGTCTAGTCCTGCCCCTCAGGGCTTGCTTACACCAGCAAGGATCACTCCAGGTGCACTTCTGTGCTGATGCAGGGATATGATTTTCAGTCCTGGAGGGCTTTGCTTTGTTTAGAATACAGGCAGAGAAAATGCACCTGGATGTGTGAAGCAGGACCTTGGTCTCTTCTCAGGCACAGTATCCAACCCCACAGTTCACCAAGAAGTTTTGCCCAAACATAGCTGTGAACAGGTGAGCTTGCTTCTGTTCATGGAAGCTTGTTGTTATCTCTTAAGCTCACATCCATACACCTGGTAAAGCTGAGTTGCTTTCCAATAGGTTTGAAGGTTTTATTTGTTTGTTTGCCTTGGGCTGAAGCTCAGCGCTGTGGCACTCGGTGTATTGAAATGCCTGGGTGGTATGACCCAGGACTTGCTCACAGACTTCACGAACAGAGCAGTTAGTGGTGTTCTGATGTGTCAAAATGCTGAGCAGGCACCACTGAAACGCTGAATGTGGCACATATCTCAATGGTCTCTGCACCAGGGCCTTGGTGTCTTGCTTGGGAGCCACAGACATGTGAGCACAGCAGAGCCTGACATGAGCACAGCCCAGGAAACACTGCTTTAGAGTGCATGTGTATGAGGGGAAAGGAGGAATGTAACAATGCATGAAAAGGAGTTATCTTTTGCTTTTACTGTCTGCCTATTCACTCCATTTGTTCTGTGCTCCAGCTGGGAAGGAAACTTTTAGATGTACCAGTGTGTACTGTAATGGCACATTCGCACAGCTACATTAAGCATTGGTGTATGTGTATATCTCAAATGGCAGTCTTCTGGTGGTTTGTTTTGTTTTGTTTTTAAAATATTTTTAGTTTTAAAGGCACATTATGATCAGATTTGGAGGATTTTAGGGGATATGGAGAGTGTGAAGTTTGTCCATTAATTTCTTTCAAAAATGTATGGCAGGTCAGACAGAGAGGAAGTCTCCTTGCCTCGTCCTAGATGGAGCACACTGGGTCATCCTCTGCCTCCTGGAGATGCCAGCTTCCCTAGAAACTCCTGGACAGAGGAGGAAGGACTCCCAGTTGAAGGACAGGGCAGACAGAAAATGGAAAAGCCAACAAGGAAACATCACAGCAACCATGGGTGGGTGACTCCTAACTCCTGACATCAAAATCACAGCCAAAACAGGAGATGAGAAAAAAAATCACCCTTTCCTAAGGTTTGAGAGAGGGTAGTGTGGGCACTCAGAAGGTCACCGAGTTGCTAGTTTGAAACCAAGATTGGATGTGGAGGACGGCTCTGCTACCACACTAAGGGTTGGAAAAATGCTCAAGTTCTCTTCTGTCTTCCCTTTCCATTTTGAGTTTTCTCAGATTTAAAAGTATATTCTTCTAGTTTCGGTTTTAAAAAAAAAAGAGGCTTATAAATCAAAAAAAGCCCTTTTAGTATGCTGGGAGCAATTACTTCCAAGAAAGAGATTTATGCAAATCTACCTCAATGTTGTGATGTATTCAAGATGAGCAGCTAAACAGTTCCAAATTATATCTCCAGTCCTGCTTGGTGGTGGTCACTGAGGCATTTGACTGTGCTCTAGAAGGAGGGCAAAGTTTTGGGCTCTGCTGCTTCATCCTGCTCCTCGTTCACAGAAGTCAATTGTCTGTAGAAACTCAGCAGATGACAACTTGAACTGTAGTTTACTTGTTTATGCCTTCCTCCCAGCTGAGTATTATGTATTCACAATTGTATTTCAAAATGTAGCTATCCAGGGTGTCTCATGTCTGGATATGCTCAGAGCAAAATAAGAAATGGCAGAGCCACATTTTACGTGGTGCTGTGGTCAGGTTAATAAACCTTGCAAGCTTTCCAAATAGCATGCTGTTGTGCTCGAGCAGGGCTTGCCACCTCAAGCACAATGTCATCTTAAATATTGTTATGTAGCTTCTGCATCTTTGAAGATTTGCATCCAGTCAGCTGAAAACACGGAGTGACCAGGCGCATTTTTGTCTGCAGAATACCAAGTAACATACCCTAAAAAACCCCCGGTGTTTGTGCCAAAAACATGTACGCAGAAATGGTAGCTATATTTCCAAGCTTTCGGTTTAGTTTTAAGCAAGCTAACAAAAATGGTTTTGTTTTAAAATTAGCAACCATGTCTATAAAAAGGTATGATACACCACAGACACATTAAAATAGCCTTATGTGAACGCACAGTATGCTCGCAGTGATAATACTACCAATGTGTCTTGTGTACATAATCTTATTTGCACAAAGGGATAGCAGTGTTCTGCTTTTTGTGTCCATATACATGGTGGAAAATTGACCACATGAATGTTCACTTGACCAGCTGAGATCTCAGGTACACTGATAGGTGTTTTAATGACCAGTGTAAACAAAGCCTGTGTTTTAGCTCTTAGTGAGATGTCTCTGAACTTATAAACCAGGAATGAAATACAGGCTGTATTTGTAGGATGTTGAGGATAGGCGTAAGAGAAAGGCAAGCTGTGCTTACAAAGCATTGCTAGAATGTTTCCTGTACCTAAAGTCAGCCACGAACAAGCCCCAGGAAACTGTATTTTTAAACTTTCTTAAGTAGTGTACTCTGTTTCCTAGGTGAGGAAATCTGGCTCAGCATCTTTGTGCTATGGCAGTTAGGCTGCTACCAGCTAGCACACAGCTCTCTAAATGACCCATCAATTAATGGAGAGGCTGCAATGCATGTGTTGACTGGCTATGCTTCCTGCTATAAGGAAGGTACCTTTTGTTACCTGAAAGCACTTTTCACTTTTTTTTGTACGTTCAGGCAGAGAAGCAAAGATGACTTTCTGCACGGAGATGAAACACCCATTTGTTTCTCTGCATATCCCCTGCCACTGAACTATCTCAAGGTGCTCACCAAGTACCTGACTGTGTTGAGGAATGAAATGAGATGGCTGAGTGAGTGACCTCACATGTGTGTCACACAGCAGAAGAGGTGAGGGAGAGTGGGACATTAGGAGCAAGCTCCGGAAAAGTGGTTTGTTCCGGTGCCGTTTTATAGGTGTGGCAAAATGCTTGATTATGTAGTCCAGAGGCAAGAAGGGGGAATACCCCCAGCTGGCAGGGACTTCTCCTTCCTAGGCAGAACTAACAACTAGCAGAACTGTCATGATCAAATGAGTAGGAAAATCCCTGAAAATGAAGGTGAAACTTGTATAGATCCATACACACATTCCATTTACTTTTTTTTTTTCTAATTATTTTTTTAAGTGCATGCCATATGGACATTTGAATGCTTCCTGCTAACGGTATATATATGCTGCCTGTGATCATTACCCTGGAACAGCAAAATTGGAACTTAGAAAGGATTTTGTTAATAAGCCTTTTCTAAATGACACTTTTACAGTCCACCTCTCAAAGGAGTACAGTGCCAACTTTGTTGTGAGGCAGATGGTAGTGAAAAAGGTGGATGTGACTCTGATCATTTAGCAGGGAAATTAATTTATGTGATACTAACCAGCCTCCAAATTGGGTTTATTGGCTCATTACAGTTTCTCCAAAATGCCAAAGCTTTATGTTTTAAAGAAGCTGAAGGTTATTTTCAGGGTATTTGAGAGAGAGAGAGAAAGAGAGGAGAGAGAGAGAGAGAAGAAAATTGACTGAATGACTGAGGATCTGTGTTAAAGGTAAGATGAAAACTTTTATGCCACTTTGGATGAAGGACTTTGCAGATCAGTCAAGGAATATTCCGGAAATTCTCCTGTCTGGTATTAAAATGCCTCTTTATCCATCCTTGGCTGTTCTAGTATGAAAGTTCTTAGCTTATTAGCATTGTAGTTCTGACATGGATACACCTTTCCTTGAACAAAGTAAATTAAATACACCATGGCCTAGCATTACAGCGTGTAGATATTTCACAGTTGCTTTTATAAACAAAAAATTTTGATCCACTTATAGCAAAATAACTCTGTGACTAGTTTACTGAAGAGGAAATTAAGGATGAAAGTTGGACAGCAAAATGAAGGTCATTCTTTACATGTCAGTGTTCTGTCAGATGGGTAGTCCTTTTATGGAACTTAAAAAGTTCATTCCTTGATGTGAAGAACATTATGAAAACCATAGAATGCAACTAATGGGAGTAACTTATAGCTTAAATTTTACTAATTTCAGTTTGTGAGTAATGATGTCTCTCGCCATTTCATCATAACACACATATTGGTGTGGTAACATTTTTTTCCCAAGTACTACATTATAGCTCATCAAGACAAGATTGCATATTTTATTGCTACTTTTTGGAGTCTATTGTACACTGTTATCCTGAGGAGGATTAGAAGCTTTTAAGTGTCATTCTGCCTGAGGAAACAATAGTGTCCCTAGATCTGGTGCTTTAAACTTCATTGCTTCACTTCCTTTAAAATAACTATTTGTGCTTGTAAATGATTTAAGCTGATGAGGATTTTGTGCAATGTGTTACAATATGCACTCTGATAAGATTTATAAAGATTCCTTAGAATTTAGTCTTGAAGTTTTATTAGGCTGCTGTAGTCAACTATTATCTTTATTAATTTTTTGACATTTCATGGAATATGCTACAATTACAAGACTAATAAAACACTAGTCTACGATTTGGTTTTAGATCTCTTTCCTTAGTTTGTGTTTACTTTTATATTAGTTATTTTAGTTAATATTATTTAGTTAATATTATTTTGGTTTATAAAATTAAAATAATAATTATTTATTGTATGAAATTAATTTCCAATCAATTATTTCAAGAACAAGCAGTACTTCTTTTTTTATCACAATCATTTCTTCCTAACTTCATGGAGCAGAGACTTTAAAAATATTAGCAGTTTGTATCCAGGCACACCTGTACAGAAGAGCCAGTCATGATGTGGGCAATACCCCCAGATTAGGCTGAGAGTCCTTCATATCCCTTGGATGGACCTTTTATTCATCCTACGCTGAAACCTGAAACTCACAGGAGACACCTGTTTGCTCTTGCCACTCGAAACAGGGGCACTCTCATGGTTGCGTTGTTTTCATTTTGTGAGCTGATGTTTATCAGCAGAAAAAGAATCAGAAAATTCTCAAAAAGGACAAGATACTGAGCTCCAGAAGCCAGTTGTTCGTGGCTTTTGAAGGTTTGGGGAAGGTTTGACTTACATCATCAGATGAATTCCTTTTAAAATAATGAGCAAAAATTTCTGATGTTTTTTGGAAGTGGGAGTGTTTCACAGACACTCAGATGTGTCTTCCATTACATTTCAGTTCTGTACTAATACTCATTTTCTCCAGAACAGATTGTCTGTAATTAGGTGAAATAAATACCTGCTATGGAGTTTAGGAAATCCTCCAGAAGGATTTGGCTAGAATGAGGGATTCCCAAATCCCAAATTGAGACCTAAAATAGTCCTCCCTAATCCTGGAGATACTTATGTTTGATAGCTGTAACCCTGTTTGACATGCAAGTTTTCCAGGCAACTAGAGCTCTACTTCTAGTCCCCAGAAATGCTTTCAGTTGTGCAGTGTAGTATGCCTTCTCCCCAGTCTATTGTTCCACTTCAGCAGTATTCTGCCAACTTGACTGGGCTTTTTGGGAAGTCTTGCATGTGGGTTGTCTCCACAGAACCAGCTGTGATCTCTTTATGTAGCAAATGGGAGGAAGTGGTAAAAACCGTGCCAAAGCTCAGAGATCAGAGCATCTGTGTAGGTGACAGCCACACACCTTCTTTACAGGGAAATCATTCCCTCCCCGGGCATTACGAGGATACAAGCATTTTCCTCCAGTCCTGCTACAGGTGGCATGTGTAGATCAAAGTTGTTGAGGTGGTTAAAAAAGAACAATTTCCCCCCTGTTGGTTAGCCTTTCCTTTCAGTTGCAGCCTAATTCTTCTATAATTTATGCTGGAGACTCTCTACCGTTAACAGCTGACTGACTTCTTCCAAAAATCAATATGGTTGTAAACTTTTAGAGGGCAAGTAGACACAAAAGAATTACATATGAAGCTTGGTGAAATGAAATTGATCAAGGGAAGAGAAGGGCTGCTTATCAAGCAGTTTCCAAAAGTGCTACTGGATTGCAGAGTAGCTCCCTGTGAAAAGCTATAGTAGTCCAGTGATCTGACTAAAATAGTTGTGGTTAACACAGGCTGCATGAACACATCTTGCAGCATTAGTTAACCCTGACAATGAAGTGTGTGTGAATTATTAGGACTTGAAGAAAACTAATGCCCTCCTTCATACCCCAAGACATACCACAAGTGGGAAGTGGAAACATTCATGGTTTATGGCTCCCCACAAAGCATTAATACAACACTTTAGAAGTATTAACTACTCCTTATTCTTCTCTCTTACAGTAGACAGGTACCGAATTAGAAGATTCTGAGTCTGAGTTTAAAATTTATGTAAAAAAATGTTATTAGGGAAAAAATAAGTGTTTCAATAACCTAAGCTGGTGGTCCCCAAATGTTTTGCTTTTACATTCCTACTTTTGATTGCTTATCCTGGTTTCTATCAAACTAGCATAAATGCTGCAACTTTGAGGTCACAACCTCCAGACTGAGAAGAACATGTGCTGCTATCCATAGCACAGGCTTCTGTGGCAATACTTTTATTAAAGATTATCTAATTTTTCACCAACCCATCCTAGCAGTACTCTGAAGGAGAATGGGGAGGAAGGAAAAGGCTTGTTTTTCCAGATAGAGACGTTGTGATCCAATTGTCCAGACTAGAGCTGTCCAAAGGTGCTATCAACAAAAAACATCACAGGACTAACCAGAAAACACAATTTCCCTCCACACCAGCTCACAGCTTAGCAACGTCACTGGTCTTTCCCCAGGTCAGAATGTTTTCATCTTGCCTTTGTTATACAACTTGCAGGATGAGGCTTGAAAAACTCACTTCTTACTCTAAAATAAAAAATTATTGAAAAGTAGAGAAGAGGAAATTTTCAGTGCAGAGCAGACTTCTCCTCCTGTCTGTGAGGTAATTAAGGGATGACTTTGAATGCTAAAATCTGAGTCTCTCCAGATTTTGAGAACCTTGAGGAATCCAGTAACCAGACCCAAAACACAGGATGGTTTACACTTTAGGGTGGAAAAAATGCAAATTAAAGGGGCTGTTACATCAAATGCTGCAGGCTTTCTGCTCCTACTAAATCTATGGCAGTTGCAAATGTTCACAGCCTAGAAAAGATAAAGGGGCCTAGGATATCATATTCTGAGATTGCATGAGAACATTTTGTGGGACACTATAATTGATTTGGTACTGAGCGTGAACCGTATGGTCCAAAATATCTACACACTCCTTCTAAATACCATTCCTTTCCTATTCAAACGCCAATCTCCACTTGCAATACTATATTCTCACTTGATAAAAAAATTGTCAAATACTTTAAAAGGGCTTTGAAAAATCCCATACACTATATGCTGGATGATAATAATTTTAACAGATCATCTGGTAGTTTAAAGGACTGTGGCATTTCATAAAGCCCAGACCACACTTTTCAGTCATCTAGTAGTCATTTTTACTCCAGGTTTTAAGTGATTATTTGAAGTATGTCAAAGACAGACTGTAAGAAAATGGCAATCTTAGATCTAACAATTCAAATCTGTGTCAAATGGGTTACTTTAATTCCCCTGGAACTTTTTCAGTGAGATCCCTGGATCATTCTTACAATGAACAGCAGTGTGACAAGGTGTACTCACCATTGCACATGACATCATTTAGGCACATGGTCCAGCTGCAGTAGACCCGTGCTGATAACTCACAGCATTTTTGTTTCTCCTCATGCTTTACAGTATTGCAGATCTGGAAGAGTGAACATCCAAGGAAGATACGCAGAATGGCATGGGCTCCTTGCTAATGCTGTAGGGAGCCCTGTGCAGATACATTAGAGCAGCTCTCTGTAGAGACAGCCTGTGTCTGCCATCACTGGTGATATACTAGATCTGGTATGATGTGGTGCATCAAACTTAATTCCCGCTACATCAAGCCCAATTCCTGAAGAGCCTTTGATTTGCCTTGTACTACAATCTATCATGGCATATGTTCTGGGAGGATTATTAATTCAGGGAAGGACATGATCTGAGCTTGCTCCTTGTGCAGGTGCCGTGCTTCTTGTGCAGGCACCTGTCAGTCTATCTCTGAAGATAAAGTATTGGCTGTCTACGGGAAGCACACACCAAAGTGGCTCTGCAGGAGCCCACTGGTGTCATAGAATCATAGAACGATTTGGGTTGGAAGGGATCTTAAAGACCATCTAGTTCCAACTCCCCTGCCATGGGCAGGGACACCTTCCACTAGACCAGGCTGCTCAAAGCCTCATCCCGCCTGGCCTTGAACACTTCCAGGGATGGGGCATCCACAGCTTCTCTGGGAAACCTGTTCCAGTGCCTCACCACCCTCTCTGTGAAGAACTTCTTCCTGATATCCAATCTAAATCTCCCCACTTTCAATTTAAACCTGTACCCCTTCACCTGTCACTACAGGCCCTTGTAAAAAGTCCCCTCCCAGCTTTCTTGTAGGCCCCCTTGTCCCAAAGATAGATCCAGCTGGCACCATGCCACCTTTTTTTCCAGAAACTCTTTAGCATCTCTACTCTTCCTGGTATTCTGTTGTTCTGTTATTACAATACTATACTAGTATTCTGTGGTCCATTGTGCTTTTTGCATTACCTGTATTAGCTCTTCTCCCATGCCATTGTTGCTTGTGCCCTAGTCCAAAATCACAGAGCTGGCAATAGTAGCTCTGAAGTTAAGTTTGGTTCTTTAATCCCAAGAAAAATTATTAACCATGTTTTTTCATTGTCTGAGTCATATACTAGCAAAGCCCTTAAACCTGAGTATTTATTTACCTTGGTATATAAAGTTGACTATTTGCTGACATTAGAAAAGACATAGGACTCTATTTATTGGTGAGGGTTTTTTCATATGTATCCTGGCTTCATTAAATGAGCTGAAGCCAACTGAATTCTTGACTGTCAATCACGCATTGTCTTGGTTCATTACACAACCCATTTCTTAAGGCTCACCACAGCAGG
>NW_010265218.1:17454-33399 GCF_000690775.1 Eurypyga helias
ATGGAACCTGATTTGGAAAAACTCAGTGGAAGTCATTTAAGGATCCTTAGCTTCAAATGAAAAATATGAAACAATTTACTTCCCAGTGGGGAAAAATGTGTGTTGGAGAAAGAAAAAGGCAGCAGAAGAAAGAAATGCAGATAGATATAGAATCACAACTCAATCCAGAGTGAGAGCCCAAAACACTGCAGGAGTAATCCATGTAATGAACAAACAGTCTGAGAAACCCACAGGGAGTTTCCAAAACATTTTCCCTTTGGAGAAGATAAAAATAATTTCCATAAGAATTATACTCAGAGGCTTATAACCAACACAAAGATACTACACTGTGTTTTTAGCCAACTGTTTCTCCACTGTGGCTGAATAAAAGTTGGTAAAGCCCTGCTCCTGCTCTCAGATAATGGACTTTGTTCTGCAGCTCACCCAGCAGAAATCTCGTTTCAAGTCCTGTTTTCACTTCCCTAAAAAGGGTTGCTTTTTGTCTGCCTAGATATCTTGATACACATGCGTATATCCAGGTGACAATACCATTACAATGTTGGTTTTTGTTACGAGTTGAGCTTGATAAATAATTCATGGAACTTTCAGAAAGTTTTAATTCATCCTTTTATCTCTTAAGAAATGTCCCACAAACAATTTTTTGGTTTTTTTTTTTTTTGTATATTCATTTTCAAAAAGATATTGCTTAGCATATGAGTTGCAGCAGAAGCAGAGCACTTGCTATTTGCCATTCACTTTCTCTGACTCTATAACTATAGCTTTTGTTTTAAGGTTCATGGATACGTAGCACTGTAGTATCATAACACCTTGTGTCAACACATTTTTGCTTTCAAGGATTATTTCTCAGAAGAAAAGCTAAGAAAATGTTACAGTTTTAAGGGTTATAAAATTATGGTTAAACAGTTGCATTATCACCAGTAAAAGCAAAGTACAGCATTCAGTATAACTGGGTTGTCAAGTGTTTAATCCATGATTCTTGTGAATTTTGTGAATTAGAATGTTGGGGTTTGTTGTTTTTTTTTTTTTTATAAATGATGTAAGCACTGTAAATAGCATGTAACAGAACCAGAACTTAAAAACTAAGCAGGTAGGTCAGCCAAAGCTAGTGCTGAAAGCAGAGTAGTGAGCACTGAAATATTTGAATTGTTCTCTTAAGGTGGTGCTTGGAAACCATGAGGAAAAGAGTTTACAAACCTCAAACCAGACCCTCCACATTGCTTTCTGATCAACCTATTGAAGGTCAAGCAGGTTTTTTTCCAGGCTCAAAAATACTGGGAAATTCTCCATGTCCATCTCCACCACTGGACTGACAAACTTGATGCTGAACTTCCAGTCCCTTGGTGAAGGCTCTCTTGCAGCTCCTCATACTGGGGAAGGTCCTTCAGTGTGTCTTTGGACATTGATACCACCACCAAACCCCCAGCTGTCAAGTTCCTGCATTCAGCAAATCCAGATGGATTCACAAGCCAAGGATATGAGATAATTAACATTGAAATCTGTTTCCTTCCTCTTACTTTGATATCCCATATTCCCAACTGTGAGGAAGTACAGGTAGAAATACTGCTTAAAACATGAGCAAATACCTTCTGTGCTTAATGCAACCAAGGTCATTCACTCTAGTGTACCTGCCATAGCTGTGGAAGGATATGTTGCCTAAGGGTGTGAACTGAAGGAGAAATAGTTTGAAAAACTCAGTTATATTGGTATTAATAGAATACAGCCAGATGGTGTAGTCATCAATAATCTAAAAATATCCCTGGTGCATACTCAAAAGCAAAGTAGCATGAAAATTGAAGTAAAAAAATTGCACTCACCAATAATGTCCAAAAAAAAACTTTAATGGCGACTCACCCTATGTTTGCTGAAAGGTCAATGCATAGAGACAGGGAAAGCTTTTTTGCAAGGGGATTTATCCAGAAATGCATAAGTCATTGAAAGAGAATCTTACCATTACCTGACTGATTTTAATGTTGAGCTCTTACACAACTGAGTCAGAGTAAATACTTTATACAGTGGCTTTAAATGACACCAAATTTTTATTAGAAAAATGCACTTATCCTCTTGTATAGCTGGCCTACTACTGAGTCAAAATTCCTCTGACAAGACTGATTCATTGTTCTTGTGTGGGTTTTGATATTGTTTATACACTCTTGAGCAGAACAGGCAAGAATTTACCATTCTGGTCTGGTCCTATTTGTGCAACTATCGACAACTGTCTAAGGTACAGCGGTAATCAAAATAATTTTCATCAAAAGCAAAATATATTTATTTATATATAAAGCTATGAAACTTCCATAACTAATATATGTATGATAGTTGCTCCACCAATAGATACATATATATATACGTATATACACATATTTGTAAACAGTGATTCCCCTGCCATGTGCATAGAAATAGTTCTAGTCCTCAGCTGATACATTTTTACATTACCATGAACCTCGCCATCTAAGAGTGGGGTTGATAGCTGAATGAAAGAGGGTAAAAAAAGTACCATAGCAAACATTTATTTCAATGTTTATTTAAATGCTAATAATCCTTTTGTAGACATTTATGAGTGAGTAGTCCACATGTAAGACTTAGCAACTGGTTAAAGCAAGCTTTAAATTTAGCAATATTAACTGGAAAAAACAAGTTGTACACATTTCTACATTTTAAAAAACCATTACCTGGCCATAATCTGGAGTTTTGATTTTCTCTGGGCCCAGGGGTGGAAACATCACTGAAAATAAATCAATTTTCTCTTTGCTAATCCACAGAGAAAGAAAGCTGATACAGCACATTTTTATTTTGTGCGCAGTGCGTAAGCTATTTCTCACTAACTCAGTCTTTTTATAGTACATGTCAAAAGGCAAGTAGGATGGGTTTTGTTATTAGGTTTTTTATTTTCCCCGCAGATATTCCCTAACAGTGAATTTGGGAGCCTCTGTTCTACGTAAAGTCAAACATCTACTGTATGCCTTCAGAGATCTACATGCACAGGCTCTGTAAAAGAAAGAGTACATGGAATTTCTCAGGGCATGTCAGCTTTTATGAGACAGAGCATTACTTCAGTAACAAGAGAAGCAAATGGAACAAGACATGGCAGGAGATTATATTTATCAAGTGGAGGAAATAACTGCCTGCCACAAAGCCACCTCAGCCCCACAACTGCCTGTGTGACTCAAAGAGACAACAACTTAGACCGATAGTGCTTGAAGTGGTGATGTACAGGAAAGACTCAATACAGCTTCAGCGCAGGACAAAATCTAAGAAGAACTTTCTTTGATTTTTTTGTCTTGGCTCACTTTTCCCCCCTGCTCTGTACTACCAACTTTCTCACAGATTCCCCTCTCAGAGGCAGCTCTGGGTTGGGTTGCTGACAACCACATGGGCTGCAGGAAGGAACAGAGCACATCGTGTTGGCAGTGGCTTCTTTCTTAAAGTATTGAAAAAATTATCTTTTCTGGGTGAATAGACACCAGGAAAATGGGGAGTGAGGTGGAGGTTGGAATGTGGAGTTTGGGGCATGGTAGAGATGACAATACATACAGGATATTCACATATGCGATGATAAGGGAGGCCCAAATTATTAAAGAACAAGCCTAGTTTTGAAATGTTGAGGAATTTCTGAGAAGAAAAGCATTTGAAGGGAATGAGTAGATATGCAAAGGCTGCTTTTGCTCAAGAGGGTGGGCAACTAAGCAATACTAAGACAAGGTGTTCTGCTCAGCCTCATATCCCACCACAGTGCATATTACAGAAATGTAGCAACATCAGAAGCATTTATAAAAATGAAGGTTGTGTTGATTTTTTCCATGGTGTAACCAACACCTGAATCTAGCACAAATTTAGCCAGCTCTGTCAATGATCTTCAACAGCTACTTCTGGGAATGATATTTATTGCTTTTCCTTAAAACTATTCACTCCTTGAACCACTTCAGAGTAGGAAGGAGTACCCCTAAATCACATCACTGAAGACAAAACACCAGTACCAACCAAAATGGAGGTAAAACGTATAATTTTTATAAACCTTTATTGTTTTTTCATACAGAAATAAGACTTGGGTTGTTGGGAATGTTCTTGCAGTAAAATACTTCAATTATAAAACACCTTAAGTTTCTCTTTGGTATCACCCAGGAAAACAATCTAAGAAAACCTCATTACCAGGATCCTTTAATCAAATGCCCAGACAAACCATCAGAAATACTTACAAAATATGTTGGGTTTATATATTTTTAAAAAATCAGATTGAACACATTGTGTTTTTTCTAATAAAGCAGTGAAAACCTATTCATTTTAAAGTGATTCATTGGAAAAGCCCAAACACCAATATGGTTTTGGGACTGTTTTATGCTTCCTTTTTGTTTAGACAGATGGTGGTACCCTTATTTCTATGAACAATTTTTATTCATGCACACTTCAGGAATAATTTTGCAAAGTTAACAGTGGTACTTGGGAAGGAAATTACTTTCCAGCATCCCTCTTGAAGGGTAAATTTTTCAAAGAAGTCATGTGACTTAGGGTCCTACATAGTTTCCAAAAGTTATTTAAGCCCCCTTAGCCTAGTTTTCTCACAGCCAGCAAGATTTAGGATTTGAAGGGATTTATTTAGATGGTTTTCAGCGTTGTTTGGCAGAGGAGTGCAACACAACTCCTCATCCGCTTGCAGCTTGGAATTTCAGCACCAACTTGAGTGCCTGTTTGCAGCGTGGGATCCCTGTACGGGAATTGTTAAGCTTGTAAGAAAGGGATTTTCAGCTTTTTAAGGCAAACAGCTGAGCAGGGAGCTGCCTAAATTAGCCAATAGTGCAAGGCTGAAGAATGGGGCTTATGTGTCTAAGCAACTGATGTGATGCCAGTTTAGAGGTGGCTCCCTCGCTCAGGATCCTTGGCTGTGAGCTCTGCAGGACGCGGGTATCGCAGCCAAGTCAACTACTTAAGCAGCCTATGCCCTAGTTGTCAAAACCTCTGCCTGTCTTGAAGGCCATCTCTGCTGTGCTTACTCTATTATTCTCATTATCCCTCAGCCGTCACATAGGCTTGAGTCGGGCTTTCCTTCCATCTAGAGGTGGCCTGTATTTATTTTTGTGCTGTGGTCCTGGGAGACAGCATGCCTCAGGCATGCTGAGGACACTGCTGGATGGGTAAGCCACTAATGAAAGGATCATTTTGGTATCCAGGCTAAAACCCTGGTGTCAGGGCTGGCAGGACCTCTGTCTGAGGCAGGTCTCAGAGCAGCTCGTTACCGTGGTACTGAAGTTGTGATTAGGCTGGTTTGAATCCATTGGATAGCAGCAGGTGAGAAGGTATTCTATATCTGATTTACACTGACAGTTTCACTGGGGTGTGGTTTTAAAACTCTTAGTGTCGTCCCTTCAGGTGCATGGCAGTTTCATGATCTGGCTCGAAGGAAATGAATTGTTTTCAAAAATGGGATTTATTATCATAGTCTATTTATGCTGGGAACTCTGAAGGTGATCAGTGTCATGTCAGCATAAGTAACTAAATATTCAGGTATTTAAGTATTTCTGAAAATCTGAATCTTATGTGCTTTAAAAATTATGGGTGCCTATCAGCATCCTCTTATATATAAATGCCCTTACAAACCAAGCCCATAACTCCCCTGAAACTTTGGTTTGTCTAATTGGAATGGAGGTTTTTGTGAGTGTCTGAACAGCAGTTCAGGTATTGAACATTGAATAATTATAAACATATTCAAAAAAACTCTGAAAAGAACTTCTGAGTTAACTGTTAAGCTATTAACTATTGAGACAGCTGTACTTTCTATTTTAAGCTTCCTTATAATGGAACGTGGCTTTATTATTTCACAGTTTGCTTTTAAGTCCTGCCACCTATTGGTTTATCAGAGCAATGATCAGACTGGAGGGATTTCTTCCCTTGAAACCACAAAGGAAAATGTATTTTAAAACATCAAACCGCTAAGCAGTAAGAAATCCAGTAAGTGATCAGAAGTAATTTATCCCATTTGCAATTGCCAGATAATTTTCTAGTGCTATATTAGCACCCCAGATGGACAAAGCAATTGCAAAACTTCAGTTTCTGTCATTTTGAATTTGGAAAAAAAAAAATCCTCTTTAAAGATCGAAACACTGAAGCCCTAGAATCTTATTCAAAGGAATCGCAGACTACCCTGGAAAAATGTACATATGTTTATTGATGCAAAATAGATTTAAATATACAGATATGCATCCACTACATTTACTTGTTTCAAGCCAAGTTCCATGTAAATAACGTATTTCATAGCTGCAAACAGATCAATCACTCTGCCTTTATTTGCAAATGCATTCTTCTACAACACCAACACACTGCACTGTGACAATATTTTAGAATTCGCTTTTAGCTTATATTATTCTGATACCACATATACTTTTAAGGTCCTTACCACACACTCAAAAACCATTTATAATGCAGGGAGCATTTGGGGAATGACAGCAGGGCACAGAAGAAGGGCAAAATTCTAAGGAGCAAGGAGTAAGCAACAACCGTATGGAAGCAGAAGTAAAAGCTGAGTGAAAAACTTTCTTTTGAGACCTGCTGGTACTGAGATTTTTAAAATTTTATTAGGAAATTGGGATTTTTTAAGACATTACTGAACCTGCTTTTAACCTTCACTTTTCTTAAAGCTTTGTTCAGGAGATGCTTCACTCTTGGATAGTGACGTGTTGCTTCTGATACCTAATTTCTGCCTGGTGTCCTCCAGGGTAAAATCAAAGAAATAACCACCTGAGGAGAAGAGTTTTGCAGCTAATGAGGGCCAGCCAGCCAGCCAGCCCTCTGCTTCCCCTGCTACTACCAGAGCAGTGTAGGCAAGGGGGATTGTGCAGAGGATGCAACAACCAACTTGTCGCAGCTGCGACATAGGCTGTATACAATAAGGCGTCATTGTCAACATAGCTTGCCCTGACAACTCAAGCAAGTTGTGTTGTGATTATTCATGCAAAAGGGTCTGGATGGAGAAGACAAAATATTTTAAGAAAAGGGCTTGAAAAATATATCACCAACAAGAAACTTCCAATCTGTTAACGGTTCTTTAAATATTGGGGACATGAAACTGCTTAATTTACAAGCCTTGCTGTCTTCTGTTCATTATTTTGTGTACCCAAAAGAATTCACTAAAGTGCACTCCACACGATGACAGTGTGACAAGGGCCAATTTGTGAATAACTTGTCAACAGCTTGAATGAAACTCTAGAAATCCATAACAGGTGCTCGATAGCTATAATCGAGTGACAGATGGATTAGATACATGAAACCACAACAAACTGACTGAATGGGAGAGGGAGAGAGAATGAGGGTGAGAGTGGGGGAGGTTCATTAACTATAGAAGAGAGCAAAAATACATGAATTATTAAAGAAGCGGCATGAGCCAATTTGTGTGGCTGCTTCCTGCTCATCTTCAGCAGGCCTGGGAAGAGGAGCTGCAATGCCAGCTACTACACAGAGCAGCAATGGTCTAATATCTTAACTCTAGGCAGGGATATACCAGAGCTTGGCACTGGCCTTGATTGCAGAAATCACTGTTATATTTTAGTACACACAGAAGAGCTGATTCAGCAACGTACTTCAGCGCGCGCCTTGCTGTAAGCATGTGAATAGCGCCATTAAGGTCAGCAGAACAACTGTGTTCATCACAAACTAACACATTTAAGCATCTTGACAAATTTTTGTTCTCTGTTGTGGGATTTAAAATACACGGGGATGAATCTCAGCTAGTATAAATTGTTACAAGCCCTCTGGAGCCCTGGGGACTGCTGTCATCAGAGTCTGGAGTGTCACACAAGGACACATCCGTGTGCATGGGCAACGATGGACCAGCGCTTCTCTGCAGGCTTTAAGCAAAGGGGTTGCCATCTGGGCCAAATCTGGTCACTGCGGATCTTTCCCCGTGCCAGCAAAACCAGCCTGCCTCTCCCAGGAGCTAGAGGCTGCGTGCACCCACAACATAGGCTTTTCCCGGCAGGGAGCCCTCAACACCGTCAGTGCTGGATACCCTGTTTGTTAAGCACCCAGAGTCGTTGGTAAGGTGCCCATTGCCCACATACCTTTATGCCAGGTATGTCAGAAAATTATATTTAGGCTCAGCAAGAACCAATTCTCCTTAATCTGTGCCCAGCCTGTGTCTTCTACCTGGCCCTGACTGCAGGCAGGAGCAGGGCTCCCATTGCCACTCTTCATCTCACTCCCTCTCCCTCTCCAGTGAGTTTTCCTTTAAATTATTTTTTTTCTTTAAATTAAACCTTCCATTTCCTTATTTTCCTCCTGTGCACATCATGCAATGCCACAATCCCAGATTTGCAATTATTCTACCCAAACAATGCTTTTCCACAGCTACCTATTAAGGGAACAAGCAAAACCTTGACAGCTGGTTTACTTTTATAGAGTGACCTATCACTTTTTTTTCTCACAAATCTTGCTGTGCCTATTATCTTCCCTCAGAGAAAAATTTGTGAGATTTTGGAACCTGCTTAGATAATGAAGAAAATACAGTTACTGAATATTTCAGGTGCAAACCCAAGATTTGCTGTTGGTAAAAAACCCCACACTAGTAACTACATTTCTATTCTTTTCATGACAAATGTCATGTGAACACATGAACCAAACTAATGCTTAGGAAAGGAATTTGCTCTGTAGTCATTACTGTACCAGAATGCCCTGTGATAATAAAATACAGCCATTGTACAGTAAGGTACAGGATTGAACTCCGGACATAGCTTAATCTTCTTGTAATTTGGCATAATTCCTATATTTTATGATACATTCACTCCTGCCATTGTCCAGGCTGCCCTGTTTACCTGGGGTAAGACTCTTCTCTCTGGCTGCTTGGGCAGTGATCCCCAAAATGTCACCCTAGCACACTCGTAGTCACATGTGAACCTTGAAACAACAAATTCAGAGTATCAGAATTAACCCAAGGAAGGCACCGTTTTCATACTTTAATGCCTTTCAGCTCCTAGGGATGAAAAAGAAAGTTGAGCTCATAGATCCAGAACGTAAGGAAACGGCAGTCCTGTACAAGCACACAAGGCTTTATGCATTAATTAAATCACATTTTATCTCATTTAAGCTCTACTTCATAGGCTTTCTGCAGTGCATAGCTGCTTGCCTTGGGTGAGAGAAGAATTTCATTGTAAGCTTTTTTTTTTTTCCCCTGGACGCAATAGCGTTCATATAAAGATGTGACCAAGAAGCTGAAAGAGCGTGAGAGATGAAAAGATCGTGAACTCTGACAAGGATACTCTGCTGTCACCATTAACCTGGTAGTAAGTAATACTATAATGGCTAATGCTGCTGCCTGCTTGCGAGCAATAAAAGCATAGTAAGCAAATTGCAAATCCATAGAGAATCAATTGTATTTCAGTCCCTGGAAGACTTTGGGTGTCTGGGGTAGTTCTTAACCATTGCTTCCACTGAAGCAAAACTGAGACTGGAAAAAGTTTCCTGCTCAGTAAGTGAATTTCGTAATCTTGTTCGGATCTGACTAAATGTTCCTCTATTTTGGCTGAGAAACCTATTTCATGTATATTAGCCTTGGATCTAGAAGTGTTGCCCTGTTCCAAAGTCAAAAAAACCCAAACTGATTGCATGCTCTTATGACTATGCCTCCTTTGTAACGCACACTGTAATTATCACCATGTAGAGAATTTTGCCCGTCTACTCCACAGCTGCTTGTGGGTGAAACAACAACTCTACGTGAGCGAGTACACAGATGTTCAGCTATTGAATCACTTCTTTGCAATCCAGACCTGACAATAATTTGGATGTCAGTGATCTTCAAGCATCTGATCCAGTGCTGGCTTTCTTATTTCGAGAAATCAAATCAAACCTTGCCCCTGCAGATTTTAGAGAACTGAAGCAAAGAAGCGAACTTCCGTGACAATTGTGTAGACTGGGAGAGACTGAAAGTTGCACCTTGGAGCTTCAAGGAGAGGCTGATTTTGAGTCCCTCTACTTTGCCTAACCTTTTGAGGCACATAAGTAACATAAAGTAGGCAACGAGCTGCTTTCACTGGAATGAGCATTTGTTGAACAGTGGTTTGGGGTTTTTTTTTGTTTGGTTGGTTTGGTTTGGGTTTTTTTGGTGGCTGTTAAGCCGGTTACAAAAGCTCTGTCTGAACTCCCCAGGACTTTGTGAACGGCTGTGTCACCGATTTACACTTAGGAGGGATCTCATTGAGAGCATCCTAGAGACCACTGCAGATCTTACTCAAGTCTACTGCTAACAGCAAGATGAAAGAAACATGATTAGTCCCCCCATTTCACAGATGGAAGGTGAGACAGAAGAAGCATCAGCTTCTTCACAGTTGTAGATTCATGTATTTGTGTAACCAAATGACAAATGCCTGCACACACCTTTCACTTCTCCATGTATAGGAGTGAGAATTTACACATGCACCATTTGCACTTAGTAATCTGTTTAAGTGTAAATGGTGCTTAAACCATGCGGATTTGTTTTTCAGACTCATCTTGTTAAAAGACTTCCCTAAGACCTGTAGTTTTTAAGTGTTAGAGCCAGGAACAGCTGCAAGGAGATTACCTTTTCCCTGGCATCGTGAGAGCAGCTGTTGAAAGAGGTGTTCTCTTGATTGGATACTATAAACAGAAACTAGAGCCAATCTGAAATGCTTCACATTGCAACTTTTTCAAAATCCACTCACATAGGTGATTAACCTCCTAGCAGCCCATATGAGCAACTGAAGGACTAGTTTAGAAAGCCATTACTTTAGCTTAAATAACTTTTTCCTTTTGCTGATCTGACCCGAGGACATCAATTTCTCCACAGTTTGATTTGGGTTAGCACTTTCAGCTTGAGCTGGTGGGGAAAAGGAATAGAAATGTCACACAAAAAGTTTTCCACATAATTCACCATCTTTCCAGCCAGCTCATGTGTATGATTTCTATATCGAAATAAAGGAAGCTTGAGAGCACTGTTTCTACCCAAAACCATTTCCTATAGAGACTGTGTCTTCTGGCCAGAAAAAAAACAAAACCACGTTTGTGGCAGGTGCCCACCAAAGCTGCTCTATCACTCCCCTCATCAGCGGGGCTGATGAGAGAAAATACCATAGAACCATAGAATGGTTTGGGTTGGAAGGGACCTTAAAGACCATCTAGTTCCAACCCCCCTGCCATGGGCAGGGACGTCTTCCACTAGACAAAAAATCACAAAATATGACAAAAAGCTCGAGGGTAGAGATAAGGACAGGGAGAGAGCACTCAGCAATTACACAGACAAAACAGAGTCAACTTCTGGAAAACAGTTTAATTTATTACCAATCAAATCAGGGTAGGATAATGAGAAATATAGCTAAATCTTAAAAAACCACCTTCCCCCCCATCCTTCCCTTCCTCACAGACTGTGGTGCTCTGCTTGCCATCTCCCTTTAGTGTCTGATTCCTTGCTTTGCATCCTTTCTGCCTGCCTCCCATGCCACACCTCTGGGGTCAGTCACCATTATAAAAACTCCCATTAAAACACACATTCTTTATTAGGTTCTGAATTTATGAAAGTTGTTTTTAAATAACCATGAACCCAAGCATAATAAGCGTGACCAGACTCCATACTTAAACCTGAAGTTGAAAGTTGCCCTTAAGTAAAAATCCATGTGTAAATTGTAATTTCTAGGTCAGTTTGAGACCTGGAATTGCAATATTTTGCTGGATCCTACATTTCATTGTTAGAGCTATTACTGTATTGCTGAGGGGTGGATGCCAAGAGGTGCATGAGGGTGTATTAGGAGATGCAATACACAAACTTCATACTAATTTTCAGGTCTTCTACCTCTTTCTGGGATACCTTAACTCTCTGACTGGCTTTGATATTACATATCACTCTGAAGTGGACAAGAAATCTAAAGGATGAAAGACCTGAATCAGATTTCAATGACAAGTCTTCATACTGTAGGGGAAAGACAGAGAGAGTATTAAAATTTTGGAGGCTGAACACCCATGCCCCCAGGCCAATGCTGTGTGTTCAGCAGCAGGCTGTAACACCCTAATTGCTAGTACCCCTTTGTGAATCAACATCTCTGAGAAGCCAATTCTCGGTGATGCTTCTTTAATATACATCTTCTCATTTGCCCCACGTATATTTCAGTTTGCCATCTGATAATTGGAATTGTGTGGGTAGCAGCCGGTACCATCTGGCTTGTTAATAAGTAGAGGATAAAAATGTCTAATGCCTTGCTCTACATAAATACAAGAATTACCCTACAAATAAACAGCTCCCTAAAACCTCAACTGATGAGAACAAAAGAAAATAGTGTGGTCTCAGCTCATTAAAAAACACTGAAGAGAGAATGAGAGAGCAGTGGGAAAGCCTCATCACTTCCCATCTGAAGTTTTAGTGTAACTAAAACATATGGGAAAAATAATGCAAAATTAAACGTGGTAATGCACTTTTCACACCAAAACATATTGGGCCACTATACAAATGATGCAATTAAAACTGCTGCCTTCAGGAGCCAAACCCTAAGCTGAATAAGTACGGTACAATTAAAGTTTTTGATTTAAAACCAGTGAAAGATTTATCATAATGAACCTCAGAATTGAGATAATATGACTTGGGGGCATCAAAGCTAAGCTATAGAAAGCCACATGTCCTACAATGTGGAGTTAGAATTGGAAGACTGACATCAGCAGATTTTAGGGCACAGAAAGGCTTACAAGTTCATTTGCATGTGAATGGCCAAGACCATGCAAAATCTTGCATGTAAACAGTGTGGTATTGTAATCAATACTTTAATTAACAGGAAGACAGTGCAAAGCTGTCTGCATTGGGGAAATAAACTCTGATCCTGTAGGCTGGATGCAAAAGCCGCGCTGTTGTATTTGGAACCTCCTGGAACTTGTACAGCGCCTTATCTGAAAGGCCTCATACGCATCACGACAACGTCCCCTAATCTGGTAATAAAAAGGGCATCATGAACGGCAGCAGCCAGGCCAGCCAGCGATGGCTGCAGTCGTGCTATGCTCCCAGGATGGTGTAAGGAGATTTAAGGCTCTTGCAGAAATAAACCAAGGATTGCCTCCAGCCTGGCCCGGGTAGGCAGCAGGGGAAAAGGGAGGAAGTGCAGCTGGACAGCCGCTACCTGGCTGGGGACTGCAGCAGCCGGGAGGTGCGAAGGGGCGGAGGAGAAAAGGCATGCAGCAAGCACCTTGGTTCCTGCCCTGCCACCAGCCGCCCCCACCAAACATCAGCCTGCGAAAGCAGACGCGCTGGCGGTTGGAGTTTTCTGCTGCTGGGGAGTTTCCCCAGCAAGGCTTTGCCTGCCCAGCAGCTGCTGTGAGACGTCCACCTTCGTTCTTTCAGACATAAACCCGTCTGGGGGTGAGTCAGAGCTCACCGGCAGCGTGTGTTTCCCCAGAAAGCAAGGTTTGTAGCACTACGCACGATGATGTCCTGGGAAGCTGGAGAGGGCATTTAGGTTGACAGGATGGGAAAAGACCCCTGTTTGGAAAACAGACCAGTTCTGCAGTAGGTGGAAGTGGTGTAGCCTGGCACCTGATGGACTCCTGTGGACGTCTGCCCTGTGCCCCTGATGCCAGCACTGCCACGATAAACACAGGAGCTACAGTCACTGTTGCCTACTTGCTTTCTTGCCCAAATGTTTCTGCACACGTGTAAGGCTTGTACCACTTACATCCTCTGACATGGCAGCAGGCATGAGAGTGCAGCTCTCTGGCCAGCCTTGCACTAACTCTTGCTGCTAGTCTGGGTTGTACATCGTGTTGCTCAGGAGCTGGCCCTTGCCAAACAGAATCTGTAACAGCTGAGCCTCCCTCCACTTCCCTCTTAGGGTGAATCATAATGTTGCTCTCATAGCAATCAGCTGATTTTTCACAAAATCTGTAGGAGCTCTGTTATCTCAATAAAAATGCTTCTGCTCTTATAGCCTTTGCTTCTGTTGTTTTGAAATTTAGCTTCTGCATTTTGAAAATTTAGTTTCAGGCTGACCAGCAGCACTAACTGGAAGATATCTTCAAGGCAAACAATGTAAGAAGTACCGGAAGAAAAAGGAGGGCTGTAACAATGCCTTAGGAGGGGATAAAAAAGGGCTACACCTATGTGACAGGCTGTGTGTAAGAGCTGATAGTGGGTGAAATAGGTTAATGTGGGGATTTCTAGTGAACCTCTGGCAACCACAGCAAAACCAGTTCTGACAGGCAGAAGAACCAAATAGAGGCAGCAGATCCAAATGCCTTAGCTGGCACCATGCAGCGCCTCTAAAACGCCAGGGAGAGAGTGATTGCATCAGAGTTATAATGACTGCCATCAGGCCATTTATTATAGTGCGGTATCAGCGATATCTCTTATCAAACACAGCAACTGCCACTGTGAAAGTGATAGTATGCTGCCAGTCATGCAATGATAGCTACTATATGCTCTTGCACAGGCTCTGACTCTTTCTCCCTCACTGTGTATGCACGTGTGAACTGCGTGCTCCCACGTAAGACGGGCACTGCTCATTCCCAACACACTTCAGAGACTTCTTGTTTCACAGATGTTAAAACAGAGCTGGAATCAGTCTTGCCCTGAGTTAACCGAAGGACTGAGTAGGACCTCCAGCTGGGTGTCCTGAGATGCCACTTTGTCTCCTTCCGGCTGGGAAACACAAGAAGTCCGTCACAGCCTTCAGCACCGATGCTCTATGTGTGGTGCCTTTGCCACACGTGTCTGTGCAAAGAGCTCAGCTCTTCAGTCAATGGACATGGCACTGCATTTTTCTGAAGGAATTGTATCCATACATGCTTTCTTGGTAGTTTTTTATGAGGTTTTAAAACCTCCATTCCTTCCATAAAATCTCTTTTGACCAGACATCAGGATTAAAGAATGTCACTCTGTCTCCCAGTTCTAGGCAATTCCCTCTCAGGAAACTATGCTCATCCTGTTTCTAAAGGATCAAATGAATTTCATCCCAATAAATTTGAAATCGGTGTAGAACCTGGCTCCTAATCCAGATTTTGCTCATTGTGTCAGAAGCAAGCAGGGGGTGCACGGGAGGTGCTATGAATGACTGTAATTAAAGAAAATTGCAGGCCAGATAGTTTAAGCTCCAGCTTTAGCACCAGTGACAGGGAACTGTTTGGACCGTTGATATCTTCAGTTAAACAGAGAATGGGGTTTGAGCCTTTGTTTTTTTCTTCTTCTTTTAATTTCCGCTAGAACCTTAAAAAAAGGGGTGCACAGACAGTAAAAGAGGAGTTTGGCAAGGGTCAGAATTAGTCTTGGGGTAACATCAGTGATGATGTATTCTTCAATACCTGGGCTGCGTATAAGTACCCGCCAGGAATTTAATGCACTACAAATGCAAATAGGTGTTAAAAAGATAGATATAACAATTCTATGAAATAGTGATAAGAAAACTTAGTAGCTAGTCATTTGGATTGGCCAGAGAAAGGAATTTTGAAAAGGCTCTGCTTGGCAAAATAGCCATGCATCTAGTTTCTAAAAATTAGGGCCTTTCAAGGGACCAAAATCAGGTTCTGGGCACCAAAAGCTGGTTTGGAAAAATATTGTGCAGTAACAATTTTAGGAGCAGATAGCAGCAACCTAAATAGTAATTGTTATCACATAACTGAAAACTCCTAAGATTTACTTGGACAATGTCCCTGGGAACAATCGTTAAGAATGAAATGCAGTTGAAGCAATTTGTGCCATGAAGTCAGACAGGAAATCAGACTAATCCTTGATGAAATTATATGTAAGCTTGGCTGTCTGAGACTTACTAGAGCAAAAGAGACAAAAGAAAACCAAGCCAGAATGAGATACTGAAAGGTACTGAAACTAGGTCACTGTCCTACATTACACAAAAGCTAAATGGAGCTCTATCATCCCACAGTATCCTGAGCAAGATGAACAAAGGACTTTGTCTGGTGCAAATCTCCCAGCAGCGTCCAAGTTATACAGCTGTAGAGATCATAAAGTGTAAGCATAGCAGGAAT
>NW_010265218.1:33430-59796 GCF_000690775.1 Eurypyga helias
AGACAGGGAGAATGTATAGCACTGAAGGAACACGGGAGGAAATGAAGGGGATGGCTTCTGTCATAACTCTGCGTCATTGCGCGAGAAACAATTCCCATCAAGAAACCCATCGAGAAAAAAAAAAAGGTACGATGTGAGTAGGAGAAAGGGGAGCTGAGTGGAAAAGCCATGACATAATTATATAGGTACACTAAGCCAGAAGGACAGAAGAGGTGCTTAATTAGTAAATAGAAATAAAATTGCTGGAGAAAACAGAGTCTATTTTCTACACTGTAGACTCAAAAACTTAGTCATGATTTCTTAAGAGACAGAATAGATTTCTTGAGCCAGTAAGACAGCAAATGTTGAATGTTCTTGCTCCCCTTCTTTCTCTTTGGTACTGAAAGTTTCAATTCCATTCAAGTTAATTTAAGCAATGGAATTCATATTTTTTTACTGAATTAAGAACTTTTCCCCTTCCTATAGGCTTAGATACAAAACAGTTATTAAAAATGGAAACTTTAGAAGATGGAAATGGTTTGAAAGGTTATTTCAAGCACAATGTTTTTTGTTGGTTTGGGGTTTTTTCCTCCCCTGTGGCTTATGCTAGTTTAGTAATGAATATGGCTTAACTGTTTACATTATTCTTTTTTGATGGAGAAACACCATCATTTCAACACTGAAATAAACATTATCAGAACAAGTTGTTTAAAGAGGAATGCAGGAACAGTCTTTAAATAATAATAATTTAATCAATTAACTGTGGATATCATATTTCCTATCCAAAAAACCTAGTAAAAGTGTTTTTTTGTTCACAGTCCCTGTCTCAGGTTGCTGGATACATTTGAGAACACAGCATCGTTTTCTTAGGTGTACGCAGAGCCTAACACTGCTCTCCCCTAACCTTATAAACAGCAGAAAATCAGAATTAGTATAGACCTTTAAAAAATGAGCTGTGGGGAGCTGCCTACCTGACAATAAGGCCTTCTAAATTTATAATTTGAATTTAGGCTGTCAGACAAAACGAAAATGTTGCCTTCAGTCTTTATCTGTTTAGCATTAAGACACATTGCTAAGGGAGACCTGGTTTTGCTTCATCTGTGATGTGTGAGAAGAAACTATCCCATTAGTGTCTGCTGACTTGAAAGTCTATGGATGAAGTAAAACAGTAATTTTAAAGAATCCTCAAAAAAAAAATTCATAAAGAAATAATAAGAAATATTACTTAAGTAACTATTAATTACTTAAGAACTGGTTTGTGCTGTCCTTGGATAAGTGTCCTAGAGCAAAGAAAACTCTGAACCCCATTGGAACAGAGCTTCCCAGAACAGGTCTGTCTCCGTCCCAGTCTTCTGCTGACTCTACAGCTCCAAACTCAACAAGATTTATCTAGGATTTATATCATGTTCCAAATTTTGAAAGTCTGCTCTATATAAATGTAGGACATGTCAGTTTTTCTAGTGTCAGAGTCCATTTTGGCTTATCTAATTATGCCTATCCAAATAAATAATTACCAGATACTTTATAGGCTTTAAATATACTTTATTTTCTAAATGAAAATTATTCTTGGTATATGCATGGGAAGTTGGAATCCAAGACGAGAAATGCTCCTGAAGCCATTAGCATGCATCCTAAATAAAAGTGGCCTGTTTGCGCTACAATGAGCAGTGAAAAAAGAAAGTCCATTAGGTACTGGAAATATTGTCTTTCTAAAACCAGCAGATTTTTATTTGTGCAACGTCTAAACACTGCAAATCTCAGCAGAAAATTGCACTGGAACGGTGGGCGGTTCCGAATTGCTGGAAACTTTACAATGGCTTTTATGTTTAAACATCATTTAGCAGCTGTTAAAGGTCAGCACAAATCCTTACTTTATCAGTATAAATGAAGTGTACAACTGCCAAGAAAATAATGCATTAAATAATGCAGTCATTATTATCTTGATTTTTTTTTTCCTTCAGAAGTAAAAAGGACCTCCTAAGCACTACCATTTTTCTTCTCCTTATTTCAAATTGACAAAGTAAAACACTAATTAAATTATTTATACTAGAAATTTACTTACAGGGATGACACATTTTGTACACAAAGCAAATCAAACATCTGACACATTGTATAGTGCCAGGTGCAGTTAAGAAAGTGTAATACAAGCCGGCATCTAGAGGCTAAAAAAACCAACAAACTTGCTGCAATGTTTCATTATCAATTTTATTTCCTACCATACACCAAATGTACAGCACAGAACACAATTTTGTTGTTTTGATGTAAGAAATATTAATTGTATGAAGAAACAGTATACAAACTACTCCAAATTAAAAAATGCATACATCATTGCTCTTTACAAAAGGTCTAATTTACAGTATAGCTCATCAATGCATTTTAACACAAAAAAAAAAAAGGAAAAACAAAAAGAAAAAGAAATCAGTGCACATTACAAAACACATCAAGTACAAGGGAGGCAAATAAATACAAACATACTTCACAGAACATCCTGAGCAAACAACCAAACACAGATAAATTAACCTGAAGCCATAATAAATCATAATAATAAATACATAGGTCAGTAAGAGATTTTTTTTACTTAAATAAAATATATAACAAATTTGTTAAAATATTTAGTAAATTAAATTTTAGTCTTTGTAATGAGTGAACTCATTTTGTATGCATTTAACAAGTATAGCAGATGTTCGCTTTTTGTTTTTTTTAGCAAGAACAATAACTTTAATAACAAATTTTTGTTTGGTGTCCTCCTATTTATATTAGACAGCACATATGGTAGCTTTTGAAAAATCGATTTAAAAATAAACACAGCTCCTAAGAACATACATTTTCCTCTGTCTAAACTAAGATTGGAGAGTTGAATCAACCCTCAAACAAAAAGCAAGCCCCACCTAATGCAGAACAGTGACCACAGTGCATGAGAGTTGAATCACTTCTGAATAGTACTTTTGTGCAGGAACAGTAATAATATAATTGTATATGTCAAGCCTGTGAATGCCATCATATTCAATCTAAATATAAATGAGGCTAATAAAAATAAACACTTTCATTATAGCACGGAAAAATTAAACACACGCTAGATCCATGTATACATTTACACTGAGGCACATATGCACATGAGGTGTGTGTGCATACAAAAAAGGCAGTTTAGCTGGTTGTTTATACCTTTTTTCTTAAAAAAAATAAATATAAAAAAAACTTTTGAAACAATGCTTAATTACTTACAATCCCTGAAATAGACATTGCCTCTTTTATAGCAACCGCTACTTTCTGACGGATTCAGAAGTTCCGCACCCAGGCTAAACCAGATATCGAGGCACACGCCAGCACCTCTGCGCAAGTGCTCGTCTGTCCGCACCTCCGTCTGTCTGTACGCTCTGTAGCACTTGGTACCCTACCGAAAGACTGGTAACAAATTCAGTATCAGCCTAGTCTTAGTGAGTAAGGATGGGAGAAACCAGTCACGGCGTTGCTACCGTTCGACCAAAGAGAAAAGCAACCACCGTCGTGCTGGAGTGGTATTATTCCTCTCCAGACCGCTGCCTCCTTAGCTGCCGTTAAGTTCAAACCAGTATTAAATGCCATTTCAGGGGAGATGTGTTTGATTCATTATGTACAAAGCCTTCAGCTCGGGATGTGTTTGCGTTTTTCAATTCCATAGCAATACTGGTCACTTGGTTAAAACCTCAACGTCTCGTACTAAAAAAAGTACCAGTCCTATCAAATTATCCTTCTTGTTTAGAGATAATTGTCATTTCCCTCCATGAGCTAACTCTGAAAGAAAAATGCAGTGGTAAAATAAATTTGAAGTTCTCTTGAAACATTTTAAATAATCATTCGCATAGGCTAAATCACACAGCCAAGTCAAGTGCTTTGCTGATTGCTATATTTCATTATTGCTAACGTATTCTTTAACACACTGTTTTCCAGCACACTGTGCTTTTGAGAGCCCGGGTTACCCACTAGTGGGCACCATTTATCTTCTCATTCCATGCATCTTCACATCTCATGTTACCGCAAACCCATTTCTGATACAAAGCCATTATAAAAAAGCAGGATGTGAGGAAAATAAAACTAGAACCACGGTTCAGTCATTTGTTACTTTCATAGGTTTTTTTTTTTTTTCTTCCTGTACAAACCCAGCAAGTTATTTAATTTACAGTATAACTTTTCAGTCTATTTAAAATCCCATTGGAAAATAAATTAATAAACACATTTGTAAAAATATGGCAGGCCGCAAAAATGCTGTTAAAAGATAAAAAAAACCAACTCTTTGATTAGAAATAAATAAAAAATATAAAAAATAGTCACACACACTTTTTACATTCACTTTACAAAAACTGAGTGCAAAAGAAGAAAAAAAAAGAAATTGTACTGAAATAAATACAGTATACTAACAGAGTGCATTGCTGTTAATACAAATAGTCTGTGGTGGTTTTTATTCTTTTATTTTTTTGTGTCAGCTGGGAAAAAATTAGTGCAATGTTGCAATTGTAAATGCAGCATGGCAACCTACACCCCTTAGCAGTACATGAACTCCTAACAGATCCATCTGGAGTTTACTGCTGTTAAGTAATTTCTGTTGCCCAGCAGCTTTCACATCCTACACATGGATGCCCTTCACTGCCTGTTTGATACTTTCCAGCAGAGCTTTGCATTCGGGGGAATAGTCCCGTTCCAGATTGCTGTACATGTCTGTGAGTGTATTTACATATGCTTCGAAATTCTGCTCACTGATTGGCCCCTAAATGAAGACAAAAGAGATTATAATTGTAGGAGAGAAAATTAAGGCCAAAAAAACCCCACCTCAAACACCCAACCCCAAAGCATGATAAAGCAGCCATCCAGGTTAATGGAGGGATTGTAGAAATGGTGAGCATTGCGTGTGCTGGGGGAACAACACACTTTCCAAGGAAGAAAAGGTGTTGGAGATATTATTGTCAGCGTAACATTTTTTTTTATTGTAGGCTCTGGGATTGTGGCTGACATCCCCATAACTGTCCTTGTCTAATCTCCCAATGGCACTTGAGATTGAGAAAGGGGACTGTAACTCCAGAGACCCAAGTACCTTTGTGGATGTGGCCTGCCTTTGCAATTAAGACATCAAGGACGTGCAGTCTGTGAGAAGGTAGAGCTTTGTTGGCTCCAGAAAAATCACCTGTATGAAACAGGTTAAAATTTTGATCTAGGAGCAAAGAGCCAATACGGATTCTCAGTGTGAAATTTTCACTCTTTGCGCAGGGTGGACATCCGGATAGGGAGGGACGGGGGAAAAGCCTGTCCTGCACAGTGCAGTACAGGGCAGAGATACCAGGGTTGGCACAGTTCTGGAAACAACTGTGCCTGCTATCATGCAGATTTCATGATCCAGCATCTCTGCAGAGTAAATTAGGCTAGAAGAGCTCTCTGCTAATGCAGCTCCAGTGTTCCTGCTGGCCCCTGAGCTTGCTCATCTGCCTCAAGAGCTGGCAAAACAGTCTCAAAGAAGGTGCGAAGCTGCTGGCTGTGGCCTTACCATCTGTGGAAGCTGAATGTCAGCGAGGCTGGAGATGAGGGCTTGGCTTAAGCCAGCTAACTCCTTCAACAGGCTCTCGTTGTTCTGCTCGATGAGTTTGTTCTCTTCTTCTATTGTTTTCAGATTGCTCTCCATAGATGTGATCTAAAAGACACAGGCAGGCACAAACACACAGACCAACCCTTGGCAGCTCTGTAACTGCAGTTTGAACCCCTCATGGCAGTCACGTGATTGTGAGAGGGGCCACAGTGGATCTGAACCTCAGGTATGCTTTTTTTTTTCTGAATAGACATAACTTCTCCACAGAATATTCACAGCAAGGAAGGTAGTTGCTCTGAACCGATAGACACTGCTGCTGGTTCATGGGGAAACCTTGTGGCAGTGAGACACTGGAGGGTTGGGAGGAGGGAAATGAGCTTGGGGCGGGCGGGGGAAGGTCAGCGTGGAGTTGGTATGGAGAGCGTGGCCGCAGGGCTGCTGGCGGAGGGAAGGAGAAAGGAGGCTGATATTTACATTGCTGTCCTGCTCTTACAGCATCCCTGCTGATCAACCACAATAGCAAGGGCAGGGGTATTAGCTGTTGTGCTACTTTCCTGCCCCGCTCCCGGGCAGAGGGTAGAGCTGTGGGTAGGCTGGGATTAGCGACAGGGCTGGCGCTGGAAACAATAAGAGAAAAATAGAGTGGGACGAAACAGAAGGATTGAGTGCAACAATGATCTCCAACCAATAGAATGGAAACACAGGGATTTTGGAAAGACGAGGAAAAAGCACCTGAGGAGGCAAAATGTTATCCTTTTGGTATGAGAGCACTGGGAATATACTCAGCTCTAAAAGCTCGTATGTCAAAAGCCATGCTAGAAAACCAAAGGCAGCAACAGCAGGGCCTGGTTCCCTGCTGTCCAGCTTCTCGCCCTGCAGCGGGCAACGGGGCAGGACAAAATCAAGGGCTGCCTGGCTCCGCAAGGCACAGAGCAATGCAGTCAATTCCACAGCTGTGTTGCACCCACCCTCTCCTCCTTAGAATGCACATCTCTGCATTCTGCTTAAACGTCTTTTGCTGTGGCCACTTTACTTCCTCACACACTGTCACACATCGAAACTGTCCCCAAGGTGAGGAATCCCTTTTTGCCTGCCTGTGATCCCCCTACAACCTCTCATCTGGACTGTGTTCACAGTGGTCTAATACCTGGCCAGGCTAGATTAAAAGGAGATCGAGCAAGCCATTGAGAGAACATGTTTCTTCAGCTGTAATTCAGTTCACTTTGCTGGTCAGGTTGCTTTCATCAGGGAGCAGCCCTGAGGAGAAGAAATCTGACTGCATAAATTAGGTGATCTCTATGCAAACAGTGCAGTGATCACCAGAGAGAACTGAAACACGTGCCCTGAGACCCTGAACACCACCACCTCCTGCCACGGCAGTGAAATTTGGGATGGATATCCCCTCCACCTTTGCTATGTGAAGCCAGACCATTTAGATCCGTCACAGGTGACATAAACTTCTCCCTTATTTAGACCATACATACGGTGGCTGTTATAAAACCAGCATGAATCCGCACTGTATGTATCCCGGAGTGGTACAAACACAGAAGGGTATGGTTACATTCAGTTTGATTTATATCAGTTTAGACTTATATTCAGTTTCCAGACCTCATTTAGGAACTTATTTCTTGAACTCTTATTCCTAAAATACTGAGAAAACTTCTGCTCTTGCTTTTACCTAGTCTGCCCAGATGCATACAGGAGTCTCTGTAGGGATGAATGTATTCGGCTCACTCCATAGAACCACTATCAGCATCTTAAAACTAATTTAATTAATTTAATATTGCCAGCATAGAAAAGAATGAAAGAGAATTACTTTTTTCCATAGCTCCTGTCAAACTTATCTGCTATACAAATAAGCAGAAGGCATCCATTCTTCACCAGGTGTTGCCTGGAGGCAAAATTCAAACTATTTGATAACTGACAGTGGGGGAACAGAAATAGGGAGATTTTCCTAGGTATCCATAAGAACATATTCAACTTGCATTAAGAGTTAGAGTTTGCTAGTAAAAGGTAGTATCTTCCCTAAAAAAGGTTCTTACCCCAGTCACGGGATTCTGCATGGTTTGGTCAACAATTGAAAATTAATGTTTTGTTTGGTAAATATCTTTTTTCTGCTTGCCAAGATTAGCTCTAACCTTCCCTGAATTTGTCAGTCACCAGATCTACATGACGATACCCAGGGATCTGCTGCTTATTTACAGAAAACAAATAGAAAAATAAAAAAGACTAAAAAACCCACATAGGATTTTGGTAGTTTTAAGGGTTACAGAGTGGTTGGAAAACATGTGCACAGACATCTGTATTTAAACATAGCATTTATGTAACATTTAATTCATTTATTGTGCTTAAACATAGCATAAGAAAAGGTAAAACTTTGATGTCATACCTGGGTTTGAAGCTTCATCATATCAGCTTCAATTTTAAGATTGGATTCATTCAATTCTTTTATTTCCTCATCCAAGTGTCTGATTTCCTCATCACTCTCTATACCTGCAAATAGTTGAAAATACCAATATCAGATTTAAAGTGTCTACATATAAATGGATATATGAATAACAAGCTGCGTTACCTGTTACTGCACAAGAGGAGGATAATAATCTTTTGATCAAATGATTGATCCTTAAATTGCATCTTACTTTGCTTTTACTATCAAAATTGTTTCTTAGCTGTAAAAAATCTATATGAGCTGAAACATGGAAAGAGCTTTCTGAGTTTGTGTTTCACAATTCTTTTTTCCAGTGCAACAGGCAACTACAAGCTGAGGGATACAGAAAGGAAAAAAATCCCAGAAAGAGGAAAGTTTATCATAAAACATGAGGTGGTGTCTGCAATGTTGTGTTGTTTGGTTTTTTTTCTTCTTTTTTTAAAGAAATGTAACAGCAACCCTTCTTTTCCAGGGAACAGGGAAGACTCTGGGGTAACATCTCCTTTAGTATAATTGCAGAATTTAGTAAGCTCAACCCGCTTCTGATCTTGCAAGAATTCTGTGGGGGGAAATCTCTGTGCAGAATAACTTCAAGAAGCACAGCCTTAATTACATGTGATATATAGTGGAATTTATATAACAGCAAAAGGGAAATTGTCAAGAAGACAACAGGCGTTACAGAAAAGAAAGGGAAAGAAGACATTTACATCTCCACAAGTTAAGTAGCAAAAAAAAAAAAAAAATCTTCAGGTCTTTAATGAAAGTCTTGTCCTGAAAACTGAAGAGCAGCTAGAGCTGCTGACAATACATGTCCTTTTTTCTGCTCAGTATCATTCTGAGACAAGCTCTGCCTAGAGATTTTTGCCACTGTTGTTCCTGCTTTGAAACCTGGTGTCCTGAGCTGAGTCTAGAGGGGAGCCAGCTTGGGAAATCTGTAAGCAGCAGTCCCTGCCCCAGCGATAACATGGACACGTGGAAGCAAACTTGTTTGCCCAAAGTAACACAATTGTTTTGCACAGCAGTTAGAGGCAAAAAACCGAAGTTCCCTGAATCCTGCCTCAATGTCTAACTTCCTAAAGCAGGCTGTATAAGAAAGGAGGCTCGTATATATTTCCCCTGATATCTATTTGGTAATTGATCCTTTACACTTACTACATGGGATAGCAAAGTTGACAAGGTATGTCACAGAAACTTAACCATGTAGTATTCAAGTTAGGGACAGGAGTCAATTGCTGCAAACAATATTTATTCCTTCTTACATTATTCATCAGATAGTAAGTCCCCCTGATCTGTAACTAATAATTTATTAGTAATAACAGTAATAAAAGCATCTCCAAATCAAAAAATAATGCTCTGAGACAAGATGAGAGCATACCCTCAGTGTTAGTTATCATGATGTGAAAAGAATTTTATAATCTTTCATGCAAAGATTTCTGTTATTCAAGATTTATTATTGCTGGAAACAACTGAAAGGAGTGAGAATTGATGCCAGCATGGCATAAAGGGGCATAAGTCTAAATGGGAGTCAGGGCCCTTCTATCTAAATAAATGTCATCCTCTTTTGCAAATCTCCTTACCACCACTTGCTTTAAGCTTGATAGTCATTAATTCTTCCGAAATTTTGCCCTTTTTTATGGCTTGTGCATTCAGAGGACAACCAGACAGGCTGAAACAGATAGGAAAAAAGAACATTAGCACCCACTTGAAAATGGCAACAATCCTTTCAGGCAATATTATCATGCACTTGGACAGACCTCTGTACCTAAGGTCACATCAGTATCTCCATTATAGCATAGCTTCAGGGAATGACATAACTCATAAAGAGCCATTTAACTGTGTATTCCAGCTTGAAAATTGACATAGAAATCTCAACTTATATGTAAACCACTTTTAAGCATATTTCAGAAAAATCAAAATAGCAGTGGTAGCTACTATTAAGTTATGTGAAGATGCATTTATGGAATTCTTGTAATTCCAATACATAAATAAAAACTCTCTACTGTTATTATTGAGGGTTTGTACTCCAAAGCAGAGGGGCAGTATGGCCCTTTAAAATGGCAAGTTTACTATCCTAAAAAAAATTAGTTAATGGGATGATTTCCACAGTGCACAACTGTTGTAATCATTTTGTTGGTACATAATAATGATCAATACAATAATAAGACTGGATATACCCTATAGACTCTAATATCTGTTTTGAATGGTTCTATTATATAGTCAGTTTGCTTTTTAACCACTGTTCACATTAAATTTCATTTTGCTATTTCAAAGCTTACTATTTCATCAGCTGGTAATTATGTGAGGCAATTTTTATAGCCCACTAAAGGGCTAAGATGAATTGCACTGTCTTAATACTATCTTTATAAATAACAAAGAAGAAATACCCATATGCTGAAGTACTGGCAGAAGGATTTGCATTCAAATGTAGCCAAGTAAGAAGTGCAGGAAAATTTTGTTCCACAGGAAAATGGTTGTTTTTCATGTGTGTGTGTAAAAATTGAAACCAAAAATCCTAGCAGACATGATGTTTATACATGGTGGGAAAAAAAAAATGTGCTTCTGTGAGTTAAAGTTAGCTTCACACTTGCTTGTCTAAAAGCTATGCAGGGAAACACCCTAGTTCTCTAATTCTAAAATGATGCTTAGTATCTCTGCCCAGAGTAGAGAACTAACTGGAAGAATGTCTCAAAGCCATAGGTTACTTGTTAGGTTCCAAGTGTGCTAGGAAATGTATCACAAAACTATGTTTACTATGTCATTTTAACTAACATAGTCTTGAGTGTGACCCAGCTTTAAGTAGGACACAAATCATGTGTAGTATGAGTGGCATCCAGCTAACATACTATTTATTTTATTTACTTGAAGTTATCATATTGCTTAGCACGAGTTAATTATCCCCCATTTACAGTAGTGTGCTAAAGACCTGAACGTGGTCATATAGATGGTAAAGTTAGAATAACACTGGACTCTGAATTTGCTCAAGTCACCTCAAACTTTCTTGTATTGGAGAAGTTGGTTCAGAGTGTTAGAGGGAAAGCAAAGGAGGCATAGGATACAGACTTAACTCCTATTACAGACAGAAGACCAAACTTTGCCAGGTGTTAATTAGGATTCTAGAGCCAAATTTGTTGAGTAACATTGATTGAATGTGGTCAAATTAGACTAGTGTTCTCCCAGTGATATATAAAATTGCTGTGTTTATTTTTATGGGTTATATGTGTGACTCCTGCTGTGTAAGGATAGCTTTCTTTGTCAGACTGTTACAACTTCAAACTTGTGTGGTCCAGATGAATGGTATATGATTACTTTTTCTGTGTGGTTCTAGCTGTTCAAATACAAAGTTCACGAAAACATCTTTTCCACTGGTAGAAGGATGAAATTAATTAGGCATTGCTCTTGCTAAATATCTTCTGGTGACATTTTAATAATATTTGCATTTTCCATTGAAGTTATACAGATACAACTCCATATTTGCCTAGGAAGGACCTCTATTAAATTTTAAACTACATAGGAACTGTGCTAATCTGAAGAAAAGACCTTGGAAAGTCACACTGCAATGGGAACATAGAAAAAGAGTAAAAAGTTGATCACAACTCTCTCGAAGTTATTCTGATCCATATTACTTCAGCTGCAATGTGAACTGTTTTGTTACTTAAAAGACAAGCACAATTTATTCAGACTGTAACCTCACATGTTGCCAATTCAACAGTGGAATGTTAAGGAAAAATAAAAAGAGAAAACACAAAGTTATACCTTCTGTGGGTGACAAAAACATTATTAACATGACCCAGCCCGTTGCAGCCTGGCAAAGGACAGTGTGGCAGCTCTTGTTTGTTCAGTTTCCAGGATAGTGAAGACCCATTGACGGGACTCTCCTTCTGTCTCTTGGCAGCCAAAGGACAACCAGAAGCAGTGCGATGAGAAGTGTATTTACCTGATATGTGACCTTGGCCATCACAGCCTATCACTGGACATCTACAGAAACACAGGAAAAGAACCCCCATTTTCACTGGAGAGAGTAGGCAAAGACAGTCTCAAGAAAGTCTAAGGAAATAATTCCAGCTGCCTGTGCCACTTGGCATGAATGGATTAAGGCTCAGTCCCCGGAGGCACACTGTACCTGAGCATCCAATTTATGCCAAGCTGAGTTACAAGAGTTCATCTGATTTTAAGATTAGGCAATTTAAAATACAGTCATACAGCCTAAGAAACTAAAACATTAATTTAGATACTATGTTACCAGAAAACAAAATTGAAATTCCATCACAGCCAATAAATCACACTCCTACAAGAGTATGGAAAGACAACATCCTCTCCTCTCTATCTAGGTTTTTGGCATGAAGCAGAGGGTGGCTTCCTGTACCTGGAAAACTTGTATCATCTCGTGCAAAGAGATGCAAAGTTTGGGGCTTTTTATTCTGCTCTGTCAGTGTTACACAGCCTCTCCTGTATCATTAGCAAGTCTAAGCAACAACACTGTATGCAGCTAAATCTTCACATCTACATTCTGGCAGTTGTCATTTACTGATTTTAATGGGATGTGCATTGA
The DNA here is from genome assembly GCF_000690775.1 of Eurypyga helias. Classification (NCBI taxonomy): domain Eukaryota; kingdom Metazoa; phylum Chordata; class Aves; order Eurypygiformes; family Eurypygidae; genus Eurypyga; species Eurypyga helias. The sequence continues at coordinate 45,938 of NW_010265218.1, forward strand.
AGCCAGGAATGTGGTGAATCTCTTCTGAGTTTCCAGTTTTCACGTTAAGTGAAATTTAAATTTATTTATAGAGGAAAGACTTGAGATTTACATATATTTAAGTTCTCTGGGACATATTTTGAAGGTGTCACTGATTTAATTAGCTGGCTTGTTAAGATTTCACTACAGGCAGAAATAATTTGTTTTCCTTCATTTTGCCAAATTTTTCAACCAAGTGGCATTTTCATATCACTGTTTAAATTAATTGGACCAATACAAGCAGATAGAGCAATCCTTCCTCCCTCTTTGAGCTCCAAGGTGATGGACTCCACCAGCTTCACTAGAAGCAGAAACAAGTGATTCCGTAATCTCATGTGGCTCAGACTAACTGGGATATCTCCTATGATCCCTCAAGTCCTGAGCTCTTAGAAGCTTTTTCCCCCCTTCACAGGTGGTAAACCTGTGCTTTTGTACTCACTTAAGTTCAGGGTCTTCTTTTTCTTCCTTGGTAGGAGTCACTTTGATACCTCCTTTCCTGGCACGAGGACAACCAGATAAACTGCAAGAAGCACACAGAAAAAAAGCCACCTCTTACTGATGCTGCTTGCCGAGACCACTGAGCGCTGCAGCCCCATGAGGTGGGAAGGTTTTTACCTTCTGTGGGATGCGTAGTTCCCCGTCACGTGGCCAGAGCCATCACAGCCAGGGGTCGGGCACCTATGGAATAATACAGGGAGCTTAAAAAATTCATCTTCAAAGATGCATAGTAAATAACCTGTACATTCTGCATGTTGTCTAGGGTGGAAGAAAGAACAGTTGAGGTTTTGTTGAATGATTAAAAACAGTTCTTGCTGATTCTTATTTTTAAATGAGCAGACTCCTTTAATTTTTTTTTCTTTTATAACAGAGTTTTAGTAAGGAATGCGAAATATATTGCATATGTGTAGATTTAATTAGTTGATAACACTGTTTGCACCAAACATTTTTCCTTGTACAGGATCAACATTTAAAAAAAACCCAACACCACCACCCCCCCCGCAAAAAAAAAAAACAAGCAGCTTGATATAGATCTCTCTGTAAATTTACTGTTATGTGTTTGTTTGTTACTCTTCAAAAAATTCAGGTACAGATGTAAATAAGCACTTTGCCAGTATTTACAGAAGGGGAAACAGAACCAGAGAAGCAGTTTTACTTTTGGGCATGAATCGTTGATAACTAGAATTTGAATTTGATAATTTGTATATACTAGCACTGTAAGCGTACACAGGACCATGTCTTTCTAGCACTCGATTCAATTGGGTATTCAGCTTGGCAATTGGATTATGCTTATGTCTCACAGTTAAGGGCTTTCTGTGTGTGTGTGCAACAAACAAGCCTTTTCAAGTACGAATATTTAATACTAAACCATCCATGCAATAGGAAACAAACCTGCCGACCACTGTGGTTTTGCCAGTGGTCTGTGAGAGTGGGTTTCTTGCTAACTGGTGAAGAATGTGCTCAAAAGCCTACTGGAGTCAGTAGGTCTTTCCACTAACTTATGTGGGGTTTGGAGCAGGACCTTCCATCTCATAAGTTCCAATTTTGGTGGCTTTTTTTGTTTGTTTGTTTTCCCTTAATTTAAGGGTATTGTATTTCTTTTGCAGGTTTTTGTTTGATTTTTTTTTAAGAGAAGAGAAACACACCTCAGCACACAAAGCAGCACACACAAAATATTTACCTTTAGAAGTTCTGCCAGCCCTTTCTATGTTTCTGTACTATACAGCACGAAGTTCTTATACTAAGGATCCCTAAGGGCCTTCTGAATGCTACGATTTTTGCAGAGTATCAGAATTTAGAAGAAGTTGTGCCAAATAATCTTCTTCTGAACAATTAAGGAAACTTGCATTCTTCAATACTCTCTTAAGGGTCTCAGTTTTTACTGAATCTTTCCTGAGGTGAGGAGATGGGTAACTTAATATTGTCATTGGTAGGCTGCTATGGAAAACACCTATGAATACAACTGTAATATCACATCTGAGTGTGAAGATGTATCTTTCACAAAATATTTGAAACTATTTCTCTGTGAAAAATTAATTTTTCAAAAACTTGATGTTTTTTGGATATGACCATATTTATTCACTGATTCAAGTAGAATTCAGCAAATAATTTAAACTGAAGAAAGGGGAGACTATTTAAAAAAAAAAAGAAAGAAACAAAAAAACCCCCAATGTAATAAAATTTCATCATGACATTTTCTCAAAGTGTTTTGGCAGAATGACATGCCTCACGCTGACAGCAAAGGTAGAGGCGTGGGTTGCAGAGTGCCTGATACGCTCAACTGTGTAGCACTAAATGTTGTCCTGTCTGACTGTGGGACAAGGACTGGGCAAAATGTCATGTGGAGCAGGCAGCAAGGGCAGATGTCTGGAGAGTGTGTATGCTCACAAGTAAATCCAGAACACCTGCCAAATACTATGGGTATTAATTTTGGCTACTTGTTTTATCAGATGATCACAGATGGAAGAGCTGTCCGCATAGACTGGACGTGGAGTTTAATTCAGTAAGAGCTCTTTGTGGGGGACATTCAGATCATGAGTTTCAGAGTTTTGGACTTAAAAAAGACACTGAACTAAATTTGAATCTCCCCATCTGCATTTACCACTTCTGGTAGCAGTTCAATTTCACAACCAGATTAGAGTCCAAAAAATCATTAATAATTTGAGGCTCAGATATTATCAATATTGATGAAATTATAAGATGATATTTCAGGTGGACTACTAACAAATTAGTAAGACTCCTCAGCTTGACCACTGAGTTGGGTTTTCCAAATATTGGTTATATCTTTGCATGGATTATGAAATTTCACAATACAAAATACACTAACAATGTGTTGCCTTACAGTCAATCATACTGTGGATCTTCATCAGCTTTCAACTGGCTGATGAGTTTGGACTGGTGCTGCAGGTTAGGGAGTCATCCTTTGTTTTGGATTCCTGTGCAGAGCCAAGAAAATCAGATTTACATTGAAGGGCCAGAGGCCTCAGGAGCTGAAGCTGAAAGATGTCAATTCTCATGTGGTTGTAGGTTACAGATTCTTTAAAAATTTGTTTGTTTTCCAAGAAAAAAACTCTCAGTGATTTCACATAGAAATTCTTGTAACTGTGCATCAAGTACCTGCTGTTTTGTTTCCCTCTCCAAGAGGGTTGCTTTATCTTTAGGTAGATGAAGTATAACTGCATGTAAAATTGATACACAGAGCTGCAGATCTAGGGGCATTTCTGTTGCTTTTACTTTCTAGGTCTGGTTGGATATGCACTGTAGTTAAGGCAAACCCACAGAGATCAGCTGAGAAAGCCATTGACTGAAATATATCATGCTGCCTATGGAATATGGATCAGTATCAACTTGTGTGAAGCTTGTCTAGAAGAACTGCTAGAATTTCTCCTAAAAATTGACATTTAATCACTGCAACAACTTATGTAAGGGTAGGACTGACTACATATTCCTTAAAGTTTCTGACTGTAAGTAAAAGTCTTTCTAAAGAACACTTTTAAAATTCTTTAAGGGTTGATAAACATATCTTTGGTAAAATAAGATAATCGGTCATAATTCTCACTTACAGCTTAAAAATCTGTGAGTCATCATCAATTTCAGGATGTTTTAATTTGACCACCTTAGATTGCTCTGTGCTAGCAAGAATCCTCACATAAAAATTTCTTGAATCTGACTCAAAGGCTCACTCTATGAACAGATCTTTCTTATTTCCAAACTGTAGATCACATGGGAGCCTTGTATCTTTGCTGGCTTAGAGTTTCATAATTGAAGCCAAAATCGTATCTTGATTCTGGCAAATTAGATGTGAATAACATTTGGAAAAAATACACAGCTTCTTCATATTCATGCCTAACGACACGAGGGTGCTTCCGTGGCCTGATTCTATGAGCATTTATGCCCTCTGCTCACATGGCAATAGTAAAAATAACTATTGACATTACCGTACCATACCAGTGCAGGCACGATTGCAGTTTTTGGCACATGATTTCATTTAGCCAACACTTCTCAAAAGCAGAGGTTGGTTTAAAATTTCACCTGAATAATGTTTGCAGGAAGTTAAAATAAGGTGGTACATTTGTGGAAAATCATTTTATTTAGCCCTTTTTCCTTTTGCAAATTGTCTGTGAACAGATTTTGATTTTTGCTCTTTTTCTAGTTAATTGAAATTAAATGCTAAGTGTGTTATGCAACATATTTCTGTCTGTGAAATGTTCATGAACTTTGACTTTGTCTTTCACAACTCATTTATTATACATGGTGTACAGTGTGCGGTTTGTCATTTAAGTCATATGCTGTTGCTCCTCTTTCCTTATGGCATGACCAAAACTCTAGAAGCTTTAGTGGAAAAATAACCATATTGGTATGCAAATTTCCTTATTCACACATGAATATGGGGAGGGGGGGGGCGCATGAGGAGTAACTATTCAAAATATTTGTGTGAGTGTCTACGTATGGCAGAAAGCCAACAAAAGCAGGGACAAATATATGTGACTCAGCAAATGGTTTCAAATTTGTCAGCATTTTTGCGAGTCAGTTCCTTGCTTCTTGTACTGCTCTTTTCAAAACAAACTAGACCTAAATTTTATACCTTTCAGACTCAGAGATGGAAAAACTGAAGCATTGTGCCAGTGTCTCAGTTTATCTACTGGCTGTGAAAACTGCTTTGAACAATTGTCCATATAAGTGGCCTTTCTTTTTCATTTTGCTTTACCTCCAGCAGGTCCAACTCCATAGCTACCATCATTTCAGCACTTTGTTTATAATTCAAGTTATCAGACTAACAGATGAGACATTTGATCTGAGGAAGTCAACTTGTGACTAACCACTGAGTCAAGCCTAAATGTAGTCACTCCTACTATTAATACTATTAGAACAGCGTAATACTGCCATGATCAGACTTTGTTTGCTTCTGTCTCGACTAGTCATGAACCTAAAGGACAGAAAGTACAGTCATGGGATTCTCCCCCTTTTACACGCATTCATGAGTTTTTCCAAGCCTTCTATTATGGGATCCAATTTACAAGTTGCAGAGGGAAAGCTATGAAAGAACTCTAATTATCCTTTCCTCTTCCCCACATCCTCATTGACAAAGCCAATTCAATAACTAGATGACTGGTTGCCAGTGCCTCTCTTGACTACAGATTTTTGAAATATTCATATGTCCCTATACATCTGTCTATATAGCAGAGCCTGCACAGTCCTTTTATAAGTGACATTTCATGGTGAGAATTATGCCAGCACAAAATCATATGACTTGATGTCTGCTTCAGTTGCATTAAACTCATAGTATATGGTAGTGAATGATAAAAAGTTATTTGCGGGAGTTCTGGTCTTGGTTTTAGATTTATTCTAACTAGATTTATTTCTAACTAAATAATTCTAATTTATTCTAACTGGATCAGACTGAGTTATTTTCCAGATCTGTCTCACATGTTAGATACTTTTTATTTCCCTCTGATTCAGAAACACCGTGAGAGCAGCCTCTCTCCCAGTGTTTACAATTTTTCCCCCAGCTCCTGGTTAATTCATGAAAATGAAGGGGTACAAAAATGAAGAATGGCAAATGGAGAAAAGTAAACTCTATTTCACTCAAAAGCTTTCAAACCAATTCCCTTCAAGTTTCAGACAAAGGTTTGATGTAGCTCAGAGCAATTTGAAATGAACAACTGCATTAACATAGGAACAAGTTGACTGAAGATAAATAAAAATAAATTTGTGCTATTATCAATACTTACTTAAGCTCCTGAGAGTTAGCAGCCATAAGGGATTTTAATGTCTTATCAGCTAGTGGGCACCCAGAAACACTGAAAAAAAGGGATGTGAAACATTTTACCAAAATATTTTTTTTTTCTTAAAACAACAGCATTCAGATAATCTATGACTTAAAATGGGAAAAAAAGAGATCCTCAAATATTTACTCTTGGCAAAGGAGGATTAGCCAATATCAGGCTGTAGCTCTTAAATTATTGTAAAGATACATGGTCAAGGCCAGAGGTTTCTAAAACCCCCGTAAAGCTTTATTGCATGGGGAGGCAGTGGCACAGAGTCCTTCCTTTATGTTGCCTACATAAAGAGCAGGTAGAGACCTGGTCCACGTGGCTGGAAAAGGCAGAAACTGCTTTCCTGCTAAAGGAAAGGCAGCAAATTATTGTTTCAACCCTCAGGTTGCAAGGCAAGCTCTTCTGAGGAAAACAATCAGTATCCTCAGATTGTATTAGCAGATCTATGAATTTCAAGGCCATTCATAGAGATATCTGCAGAAACCTCTTTTAAAATCTCATGCTCCAGCATCTGCACAAAGCGTGCTTGCACACTTAGGGAAATGAAAACGTTACTAAATGACTTAGCTTCAGGTCTCAGCTAAGGCATGCAGCTACAATAGTAAGTATATGCTGCTTAACTCCATTGGTTTATTGAGCCCAGAACTCGACAAAATACAACAAAACCAGGAAAAACGGCCACATTTCTGTATGGATTTTTTTCTGCAAGTGACTTTTGAATACTTAACCATGGTTAGTATAGAAATGTTCAAAGATGGCAATAGTTAAAAGCAGCTCTATTTCCTGCTTTAGGCTTCCTGTTTTTTCTTACCTGCGGTGTGAGGCATAGTTTCCTGTTACGTGACCGCTACCATCACATCCTGGAGTTGGACAGCTATGCAAAGAAGGTGTAATGAGAAATTAGAGTATTTATAATACACCACATAACTCACCCTACCCTGCAGTGAATTAAATAATGACACTTAGGTCAATCACGTTTATCATTCCGCATCTCAACACTATTGTGACGCTGGAGAAAACCATCAAAACTTACACGACACTTCTAATTTTCAGTTATTACTCGAGGCATACATGGAAAAAAAATTTCCTATTTATACCATGCAAATGAGTCAAAACATTTTTTTTTTAGTCTATGTAACTTGAAACCACAATGCTTTGCATAGACTTTTTGGTTACGAATTGGGTTCCTAGATGGAGAGATTCATTATTGGTACCAAACTCCGACAGCAATTCATAGATGTTAGGGTGAAGTTTCTGATCTGACCGCCTCTATAACACAGGCCAGAGAACAGTAATATCCAAAATAATTCCCTTGACTTCTGGCTAAAATAAGGCACCTTCTTCAGCAACACATTCAACCTTTATTTACTGACATCAGTGAAAATTTAAGTGTTAGCGGCTGCTTGCAGAACAGAAATTGCATCAAGCTCACACAGCTGAAGTTTAAAATGGACACAAAAGTTTCCCAATGTGTTTGCCAGCTGAGCTGAGAAGTGATACAAAGGTGGTGTGCATTTAGCAGAACAGATAGGTTCACTTATGCCAAGAGGTGGAGATATGTTTGACCTGGAAGAAATGTTACAGCTTCTGTTTTTCCTCAACCCTTCTTTGGTTATAGCACTGAGCTCATTTATCAAATTGGGATACAGTCCTCTGCAAGAGGGCAAATATATCAAGAAATGCCATTTGTGCATGGAAGGGGAGCTGAATTAAATATACCTTTCTATAGTATTTCGAAACACCAGCCCTGCAGAGTCACATTATAAAGGGCTGTGTGTTCTTTCACTGGGCACATGGATGAGAAGATCAAGTAGAAACTGTAAAAAACTTAATTGGTGCTCCCTAGTAATGAATAAGGGGAACTTGAGATCCTCCCCTGGCTATTTTCTCTGAGCTGGCAGAGTGCTAAGGACTTTTTCAAATCTATAAAGAAGCCTTAGGAAGACATCAGCCTCATCTTCACAGCCCCGTTCAACCTGAGCAATGCAGTTATGGGCAAGAGAATAAACATGGAAAAATAGAAGGCACATGCTAGGAAGTGGCATTTGTAAATCAGTTCATTGCAACTGAGCTAACCATGTCAGAAAATTTTTCTCTGCAAGTGCTTATGTCATTTTAAAAACTTCCTCATGATGGAGCCACCTGTATTGTATTGTTCTGTACAAGTTCTGAGCTCCATGGGATCACAGAAATGCAGTCTGATCCCTATCTTACCTATAGATTCTTCTGAAAAATTAAAATTATTTCTCATTTGCTTTTATGAATAGCTACATTTCAGATACCTGTTTCTTCTCACTGTTTGAAAATCATATGGTAAAAACACTGTAAGCTGATCGTTGCCCTCGAAAATACCCTGGGTTTTATTATTGAGGATAGTAGAAAAGTGTTTTACAGACATCTCAAAACAAGTCAATATCCCAAAGGATTAAATATTACAAAAGAAAAACTATTATTCTTCAGCAAATAAACACTCAGTGATTTTAGTATACATTTCTTTTAGAAGAGGCAAAACAAACCTGACCTGTAGCAATTTAGGTCATGAACTACAACTGCAGATATAATGTGGTGAGTAGACAATATGCAGACTGCATGGCATGAGGGGAAAGAATCACTCTTCACAGCAGCTTGCCCCAGGGAAATGTAATTTCTAGAGACAGAGACAGATCTAACTGATTCAGTGCCACTGAGTCTGAGGAGCAGGACACAAGGTGACAGGATGCAACTCATTTATTTATGGGTGAGCCTGCAGTGATACGTTATGGGCTATCATCACTAAGTGATACGGAGTGCACTTGTCTAGAGAGACCTGCTCTGGTTTGGGACAAAAAGAAAAGTGGTATTTGCTAAATCCTAAGATTGCTAAGTCCTAGTTGAGTATTGCAGTGAAAACATTCTTGATACCAAAACGGTGTTTATGTGAATCCAAAGGAGTTTTGTGAAGAGCCAAGATGAGATGTTAAAAAGTGACTAGTGGCATGAGCTGGTTGGTACAATTTTACTGAAATGATTCTAAACTGAAACTGAAACATGAAAGATTTAATGGAATTATCCTGGGGTTTTTTTTTGCAGTTTTAGATAGTAAAGTTTTGGGACTTAAAACAGAGCAAGTGAGTCTCTATACTTGGGAAAAAAGAGTATTAACCTATTTTTCCAGAGAGTGAATTTGTGCATCCACTAGAATTTTAGTGTGATGAAATATCTAACTCTGCTTTGAAGGAAGCAATTGAGGGAGTTAATAATGTATTTCCTACAGGTTGGGAAATCCTGGGGCAGCTCCTGTCCTGTGTTTTATCTTCTTATGAATTTTACGTTTGCTACCTGAGAAATCCCCAGCACTTCTATGCAAACTCTCAACAGTGGATCTACAATGATAACTCTCCAAATAAAGTTTATTTAATTATGTAAGCGTTAGCACAGCCAATTTGTGCCACTCCACAAAACTGTGTGTTTTGCAGAAGGAGCTGTTGTCCATTTATTACCTATCTATCTGAGGAATGAGGAGTGATACCCAGTACAACATTAGTCGTGAGTCTGTCCAGTTCCCCAGGCTTGTCTCAGCTCCAAATCTCGTATCTACCCGGTTGCACAGACACAACGCAACAGTGGACTGTCATGCAAGCCTCCCAGCTCAGCCCCTGCAACTCTATACCAAACCAGCACTCAGAACAATGTCGTAGTCAGTCTTTAGCAGGGCAAAGGAAAACACGGCATTTTTTTGGGACTCACGTGATGAGTTCCTTTTTGAGATCTCTTGAATGGAGCTTGGTTTTAGGACTTGGTATGGAGACATCTCCTGGATACTTCTTCTCCTCCGTATTTTCTGGAGAGCTTACTGGATCTTTCTGAAATATTAGATGAGAATGTGACAAAAGGTTTCTCTTTTCAAGGCCTCCCATATATTCAACAAACAACTTGCTGTGGCAAGAAGAAAACCTCTTTGAAAACATTAAAAAACAGTCTTAAGAAATTATGGAGAGAGGCGAAGGAAGTTTAGTACATCATAGTTTCAGGTTCTCATATGTAGTCTTTAAAAAATACTATGAAAGTGTTTCTGAAGACGGATGCTGGTTTAAGCCCTACACAGGGAAAATTGGGGTTTGATTTATAAAATGGTGATAAAGGTTAAAGAAAAATACACAGAGAAAATAAAAGCAGATGTTGAACATATAAACCCAGACAAGACTGCCGCAAGTATGTTCTTGTTTTGCCTGCATCAATGAATTTTGTATACAGTTGAAGTGAGTATCATTGTACTCTGAATTACAAAACCATAATCATAAATTAACAAAAACTGTTGTGCATAATCATGTGTAAATGTAAAGTTTTTTATGTCTGTAGAATGGAACAGCTTGTTATCTTATCCACAGAGTGAATTCTTGTTAAAATAAAAATCATAAGAACAAATTCACTTTGGAATTTTCTTAGTAGCAGACTGCTAAGGGTTCTTGATTTTTACTATTTGTAGATTAAAATCATCACTGCTACCATGCTGTTCGATGGATGGTATGGACCATAAGTATTCACTCCCTTGGGAAGTTTGGAGTCCTGAAAAGAAATTACATTTTTGTTTTCTGAAAAATCTTCTTTGATCACTTCAAAATAGATTGGGTTTTACTGTTTTGAGAAGTAATGCCTTCAATTATTATTATTTTTATGAAGGATAATTATTTCCTTTCTGGAAGGATGCTCTGTGGATATTGAATCATTCAAGAATTCTCTGAAGCCCATAGGATCAAATATCAAATCTGTATTAATCCCTTCTGGGACTTCATGCTGGTTTTGTGACTCCATTCCAATAATAAGGTAGGTATCGCCCAGAGATTGCCGTCTGTAGGAGCAGAAACTGCTGCCTGTGGCTGAGGGGAGAAGCTCCCAGCTCCTGCTAAACTCACGGAGCTTGTGCCATAGAGACTCTGGGCTTGTGCAGCTGACAAACATGCCAGGAGAGAGGGGCAGGGATGTCTGCAGAGCTGTTAACACAGAGCGGAGGGCTGAGGAGAATCTGGACTGAAAATGGAGATTCTGCCTAACGGGACTTGTAAGCTCTGCGGGGGTGTTTCTTCTGATAAAGCTTCCATATGGTCCTCAATTCTGGCAGCTCATCTTTGCCTGTTTGGAGACTGGATCCTCAATATGAGTTCCTTCTGCTTTCTGGTACTGGCTACCTACTGCCTACTGAAACTCACGCTACACATGCATATAGAAACCATGCCATATTATTGCTGTATCAATTACTACTGATTCTTGTAACCACATCTGTGGGGTTAGTTTGTCTTGGAATACTCTCATCCGCTACAAATATAGAAAGAAAAGCTACATAGAATCATCTTTTCTAAACACACTTTTATAGTAATCATCGAGTAATTATTTTAAATTAAAAAAAAAACAAAACCAACATATATTTCAGACTTTTAGAATTTTATTTCTACCGGGAAACTTCAGATAAGGAGTAATAGAGAAAATTAAAACCAATGATAAATATTGTTAAAATGTTAATACAGAATTAACAAAGTTGAAAGCCTCCAAACATGGAAATGAAAATGCTAAAAAACAAAAGTGGAAAAATGAATGCCAGCTTTGTTCAGGATTCAGGAAACCACAAAGATTGTTTTCCAACATTGAATTAAATCTTGGATCTAGTGGCATATGGGGATGTTTTGGCCACTGCAACCTGCAGAATGGGGATTCTAGTTCCTGACTCACTCTGTCCACAAGTTCTCACCTGCTTTTTTTATATACAGGTAAATGCAAGCTCCTATGAGGATCATCACCAGTATAAATCACTGTAAAATCAAAATCTCCCCAAAGAAACAACACAATGTTGGACCCTCTGTTGCCAGATGCAAGGGGTCCTATATCAAAATAACTTAAAAAAACACAGATAAGGTGGTGTCCATTTAATGTGATGGAGGTTGAACAAGCCTGACTTATCAGTCTTCTCTCTATCACCTAACTCTGACAGGCTATAGCTGTATCACTGAACTGAACACCAGTGCTGTGTTTCTAAAAATTTACTGCATGCCCTGGCTGGATCCTAACTGTATCAAGACCAGGTACGCATCAGTCTCCTCCACTGCTTGTCAAAATTCCAACTGAGGGGAGCCTGGAGTAGGGGTTGGTGGAAAGACCACTCTGGCACTCCGCTGGGGTCCTGAGCTGTGCGACGTACCTCAGGATGCACCTGCAGCTAACACAAGAGTAGCTGTAACTGTGTGCACTGCAGGGTTTATTAATATTTTCATACATATAGCTTGTGTTCTTCATCTCAGATGAAAGTTATTTTTTGATCTTTTGCTGGTGATGGACCAGAAACTTGTGTGTCTGAGTTATCCATCATGTCACTGTCTGATACCTGCTGCATGGAGAGGACCGATCAAGAATTATGTATATCAAGACATGACAAAATACTAGAGTATTGCAGTTCACAGCTTCATTTAATGATGTTTCACTGAATCATTTAACAAAAATAAGATTGCAAGATCAAGGTTGACATGAGTACATCTACAACCACCAACATATCTGGTGCTAAAGAGTTTAGAATTGCTGGCTTTTAATTTTCTATATCTTTGAAATAAATATATATATATTTTTAAATTTTAATTGTGAATTTCCTGAATTGACTTATTAAGATTTGCAAATTTTTAAACTAATATCTATACACATGCACACATATACAAATACCTACAATTACTTTCATAGTAACTATTCTTTTGAAAAAGATAATAAGGACCAAAGTGGGAATACAGTTTGTTTCCTAGTTAAAATCCATTATTATATTTCCCAGGAATGAGGGAGATGCATAGACATTTAAACAGGTGATTTCTTCAGCACTGTCTTAGCACCCTATGGAACACCTGCTGTTATTGAAGCAGCATGAAATTTTCAGATCTGTAGAAGCTGCGAAAGGAAGACAGTGCAAAGGGAATGCAGGCAGAAGAATATTAAAACTGCCTTTTGTAGGACCTTGCATCAATAATGTGGCCTGAAAAGAGGCTGTGTTTGTTTGAAACAAGCAGGTCAGACCTAAAGACTGAGTATTTTTTGATCTTCTGCACTTAGGAATGAATGTAGAGCATCATGCCTTGCCCTGTGTGCTTCTCCAGAGATTTTTCATTAGAGAGAGAGATAATTCCTTGGGATAACACCTTTAGTGCTTCCCACCTGTTAGATGATGATCGTCACAGCTAGTCAAGTCCAATTGTATGCAACATTTTTCCTTTCCCATTTGAACAGATTTATAATTGAATGCTATTAATATTCTGAAAAATTCCAGACTAAAAGGAAAATCAGAACCAACCCAATCAGTCCAAACACGACTATTTTCTGCAAAGAGCATGTGTGTATTCACGCATGCACGCTACGGAAAGCAAGCAAGCAATGAAACTCCATTAATGTACAGATGGAAGTTTATATTGATTTCAGCAAAGACCAGAACATAATGGTAACATGAATAACAGATAATAGCATCTGGCACTTTTAACATTTTTAAGCCCTGAAATCTTTGGAGAACTGACAGTTGAACTAACTGACAGCTCTAGTTATTTCTCGGCGCTTTCCTTTTGGAGAGATTTTGAGCTTTTTCCAAATTCAGAATTTTTTTTTTTTTTTAAGGGGGCATCTGGACAGGCTATTTCACTGAGAGAGAGAGAGACAATATTTTCTGGAAATTACCACCAAAATTAAGCAACTGTTGTGCATATGAACCAGATAACAATGAATTAGAAATAGATATAATCAGTTATTTTCTTTGCATGAGGATGACTGCCAGTCTTCGATTTGCAAAACAGACCCTCTGGCCCTGAGATCACTGGACACGTCAATGATCCCTGGGATGACAAAACCTCACGGCAGAGGTCTGGGGCCAGATCCTTGATTAGTGGCAGGTGCACAGTGTCAAAGCACGGAGTGCAAGGGGCAAGAGTGTTCTTTATGCGCTGTCAGGTAGTCCTCTGATGGAGGCTGATGCCTCCAGCTCCCTGTGCCAGTAGGGGAGAGGGAAGCAGCCAGCCCCGTATTGGTGACCTCCACAAGCCGAGCAGGGACTGGGGGTAGGCAGAGGTGCACCCG
>NW_010265218.1:59839-71535 GCF_000690775.1 Eurypyga helias
AGGCCCCCTGCCAAGTCTGCGACACCAAATGATTCCCTGCAGCAAGGCGGTTCTCTCAAAGCTGGATGTACTTGCTCATTATGTGGTGTGAATGGGGAAGAGCCTGAGCCCTCAGCCTACCGCCTCCTGGCAAACCCACTCCAAAAACCTGACGGAGGGGTGGTGCTTCCATTGCTGAGGTAAGGATTGTCATTGTCCCCACAGAGATGACCTCAAAGGGGCTCTTAAGAACAAGACAGTTTCCAAGACATGATCCTCCATGGTGAAAGCAGTTTCAGCAGTCACATTATGACAGACTACCCAGTGCTGACAGATTCTTTTTTTTTTTCCTTTCCACATAACTGAACTATCTTTTATTTCCAGGTATTTTTGGAATTTGAGACCTGGATCCCCTTTCTTCAGCCCTAAATATATTTACTCCTGTGTATGTTTTCTTGAAATGCCAGCTTTGATATTTGCACAAAGGATAATTTTGTAATAAACAGAATCATAGAATCATAGAATCATAGAATGGTTAGGGTTGGAAGGGACCTTAAAGATCATCTAGTTCCAACCCCCCTGCCATGGGCAGGGACACCTTCCACTAGACCAGGTTGCTCAAAGCCACATCCAGCCTGGCCTTGAACACTTCCAGGGATGGGGCATCCACAACATCTCTGGGCAACCTGTTCCAGTGCCTCACCACCCTCTCTGTGAAGAATTTCTTCCTGACATCTAATCTAAACCTCCCTGATTTCAATTTGTACCCATTACCCCTTGTCCTATCACTACATATAATGTTCAAATGCTATTATTTGATAAATACAAACAAATAGGGAGGAAAACTTATTGAAACTGCACAAAAACTCCAGATTGGGATATCTTTTAGTCTGCTTCAGAAAGCTATCACCTAGGCTTTTCTATGTTAATTAGCAAGATTTTATCTGCTTTAAAGGTGCTGATAGTCCATTCCTGATTTAATAATAATGCAAGCTATCCCTAGTCTCACAGCCAGGCTCAAGAGAAAAAAATAAACGAAACTTGCCAGCAAAACAGAATAATAAGAAAGAAAGACTTCAGAAGAATATGCTGCCTTGTTGCCAATATAGGCTAAACATACATGAAAGAGGAAAACAGAAACAAAATCAGAATCAAGACAACCATCAAGTTTGTAGTGCTAGTCTAGAAGATTAGCCATAAAAGTTGGAAAGTTACTAAATAAAATTAGTTGCTGAAACTTTAGTTGCTCGTATTTGTTTCTGCAACTGCATTTTCAAGGGTGGGCGTCAACATTTCCTAGGACAGGTTGAAAGAGGAAGACACTGTTATATACTCATGAAGTTTGTTTTCTTATTGGATGAAAAATATCACAATTCGTGAAAATTATGTACATATCCTCTTACACTACTTGTTGTAATCAAAACTTTCAGGAATTCCTAACAATTTTGTGTTTCTGAATTTGTGCTCTCAGAATGTCTTCTGGACCACTGAACCACTGGACTCACCTGTGAGATCTAAGACTCACTGGCAGACATTTCTTGAAGTATATTAAATGTGAAATAAAAAGTTTTCCAATGAAAGAATATTGCAAGAATCCAAGCATGTGTTTAAATGCTTAGATAATGAGTTATCTAGAATTATAAAGACTTGGTGTGGAAAACCTATTTTTTTGTTTCAGCATGAAAAAAAACCTGCCTTGATTTAGTTTTGCATTACTTTCCCTCCCCCACCCCAGTTATCCCTAGGTCATTTGGGTGTATGTGCTACGGGACTGAGCCATAAGGGACAAAATTTAAAAAGCAGTCTTTAGTGGTGGATACCTTCGGTTTCCTTATCTTAGACACTTACAGACGCTCACAAGTAGGCTTTGAGAGCAAGACTTTTTCAAAGTGAGTAGTGATTTTTTATGCAACATCCAAGAGGTCATTAATGCCAGCTCAATGTTCACAAACTTCTACCTGTGGAAATTGATCTCCTTTAATCTGCACTAGATTGGTCATCCCAAAGACCATCAGATGGCTGCTCTTCTAAGGGAAAAAGTCACTCAGAAACTGAAAAAAATACCTCTTTTTCTTCTTCTTTCCTGCCATGGGTCTTGCTGTAGTTGATTGGTGTATCCCAGCCTTCCTGTTCACAAAGAGCCTGGTAGAAGGCTGCATTTACCAGGATGCTGCTTGTTTTGAAAGGAGAAGAGGAAGGAGTGGGAAGTGCTGTGCTGGAAGAAGTGAGAGGCATAACTTTGTCTTGGCTTCGGTTCTTTTTCATGCTCAAATCCAGAGTGCCATTTTCATCCACTTGTATCTCCGCTCCCTGATATGCAACAGGAAATAGAGACATGTTTAGCTATGGACATGGTGAGGCTGCAACATAACCATGTGGTGCTTTTAAAGGATAAATATAAATGCACGCTTTTATTTAAATTTATCTGAATCTAAACCCAGCTTTTCGATTTATATCAGTTAATGTCCAACCCTTAGGCAGACTTAAGAGTAGCTGCAGTAATGGTATCCCTGCATCTCAGCTTAAACATAGTAAGTAGAATTTAAATAAGATGCTTCTAAACCATAACCTATACACCCTAAATCTAGTTTTATTTAAAAAAAGTTTAGCTTTAAATCTTCTTGATCTTTTCACTCTTACAGAGAACTATGACCCCCATTCACAGTTAAAAGCATTAATGCATTGTTTAGGTCATCAACAGCATTACTGTTACACATCCTCCCTTCCCCCACACCCCGGAAATATTACAACATCTGCATCATGGGGGAGAGAAGGAGGGGGGAAGAAATATGCCTAAAAGTGGCACAGTAAAGGAAATTTTCACCAGCATTTTGTATATCACTCCAAAATATCATATTGCTGTAATCATCGTTTGGCTAGGTCACTAAGGCACAGGTCTGCTCTGAGACCACCGGACTGGGAGTTGCAGGAGGATCTTCAGGAGGTTCTTCCTCATGGAGATTGTTGTCATGAGTTAACAAAGTCTTTGCTACCTGGGAAGCACAGCAAAGGGCAGCCTATGGTTGCAGGGGTGCATGCAGTTTCAGGAGACCCAACTCCTCTTTGCAGGCTGGGAGAAACTCTCAGGGCAGCTCCTGCTCACAAGAAGGGGCAAGTGCTCCTCTGCCCAAGAAGAGCAAGGGAAGAAAAGCTCACTGTTTTGCCTTACCCTGTCTGATCACAGAAAACGAGTAAAAACTCTTCCTCTTGGAATAATGAAAAGCTCCTGAAAGCGCAACTTACTGGTGGAAGCAACAAAAAATTTCCCCTCACGTTCAATATACAACACTGCATATTGTCATATTGTGAGCACAGGGATAAGTCTGACTAGTTCTTGCTATTGCCAACAATTACTAAATTCAAGTAGGGGAAGAGGTGAAAGAGGTGGCTTCTGGAGCAGGACTTTGTAGTCTAGTTCTGTGTGTTGCCCTGAATAAGGTGGAAAACATTCAAAGACTATAAATAAAAATATCATAGATCTACACATGTAGAATGGTGTAATTAACAATACTCTGTGTCTTCCTGTTATTGTCATGAATGCTATTTTTTTATTTGCATCACTGAAAAGCTCACATCTCACTTGGGAATTTGGGGCTAGGAATGTTAGGTGCTGTATAACTAACTGTAAGAGACAGTTGTATAAACTCAGATTGACACTCCCTACCTTGAGTACTATAAAAGTAAACACGTGGTGTAAGTGAATCACCTAGACACTCTGTTGGAAATAGGAAAGAGACAGGTATGTCCAGGGGACAAGTATTTTCTGTTTTTCTTAGACCTTTTCTTTAGGAAGAGATGAAGCACTGCCAGAGAGTCCCCTTCTCTTTCTTCCCATTAACTACTGCTTGGACTTGACGTTTAATCCACCATTTAATGGTTAAAGATAGGACAGTGAAACTTATCCTTGCTTAAGTATCTTAAAACCAGCTGTGGTGAAACAGGAAATTCTTCCCCTGTGCTGACAGTGTGACGTGGCCACCCCAGTTGGACTGAAGGCACAAGCTTCTTCAAGACCTTGTCTTCTACCATTTCCATTCATTTAAAGGTTAAATGCATCTGATGAAATCTTCTTAACCAGAAGGAAAATATTGGTGAAAGTTGAAAATTTAGGGCCTAGCGGTCTCTCCTCACTCAGGCATCCTGACTCCATTTTGTATCCCTAGGCCTAAGGCAGATGCCCACCTAAACCAAAGCACTACCAAGCCATCTGCTTGCTTACAGTTCAGAAACTCAGACGTCTCTTACGTTTGCTTCTCCTGCATAGCAAAGTTCACATTTTCAATCATACAGCTTAAAGAGAGAGATGTTTTATTATATTTATGGGAAGTAAATACACTTCTAATATGTTCGTACTAAGACGCTTTGGTTATATCTTTCTGCCCCTTTTTAGTAAATAGTTTAATCTCCTGTGATAGTTTTAAGCCCTGAATTTGACAGTGCAGCTTATCCTGGATAATAACTTAGTAACCACAACATCTTATGCCATCTGTATAATATCAAATACATTTTTATACCAACATTAATAAACCTTAGTTACAAAAATCCAAGATATTAACTATATCAGTGCCAAACTCACACTCCAGGATCTGACATTATAACTCTGCCATGATCGCCCCAGTGTTTTTTGGCTTCATAGTTGATATGTAACTATAGCAATGAAACAGAGCTACAGTAATCAAGTTTAATGGCCAATGTAAAGTAAAATGCTAAATATTGTAGTTGCTGACATTTTTCATAATAAAAAACTTGGGTTAAGTCTGCACAACCAACATTCACATAAAATTCCAGACCTCTGTGACAGATGGCTTAGGAAAGGAAGCCATGTGACTGGGCTGCAGTAGTTTTATAGTGCAAAACCCATAAATAGTGCAGATTCTCTGTCACTGACAAAATATCAACTACTCAGAAGGCAACAGCGACAACAAAAAGGACCAAAATCAACCAAGATCCCCTCCTCAATGAAACTGAACATAATAAAATACCAGGAAATGTACTGTCCCTGAGAAACAGATACCATTAGCCAAGGAGCTCTGACTGAGAAGCAGAACATTTACTAACATGGATATTTAAATCTTCCTCACCACTTTCCTGAAATTCAGTAGAAGTTGGGTTGTCCAACATGCACCTAATTCTGCTCAGGGAAGGCTGGGTTGAGTGTTTGTGAAGTAGCATACAGATGGGGTTTAAGTGAGCTCACAGATGCACACAACAATTAAATATAGTCATGGAAAAAATATCCCCTTTTGCCCATTGCAGGATGGATCGCACGTTTACAGCATGGCTTTTTATTCAAAATGGTATAAAAGAGCTATCGCTTTGCTGCCTTCATAGCAAATTCCAAATGGCAGAGCAAAAAGAGAGGATAGTCAGAGATACTGCTGCAGTTTTCATTCTTACTCTCATCCCACCCTCCTCTCAATATGTCTACTTTGCTCGTTTTACCACGTTTATTTTTACATTAATTTTAAAATGGAACTAAAAAGACAAAAATGGAAAATGGCAAAAAAAATGCTAGAACAGTGCTATGACATGCTGACAGAAAATGGCACTTACTATGCTTAGCTCAGACTGGTAAAGGCTGTGTTCTCCTCAGTGAAGGCAAGATCTTATTACTGTCGATTCTAGTGCATGTGTGAACAGGCCTATATATATCCATTTATCATGACATGTTGAAAATAAAGCTACTAGAACAATGTAAACTGTTTTAATTCTTCCTTAAAAATGTAAACAAAATAAAGATGTAAATGTATCTTACTATTTCCTAACTTATATTAGTTTGCAGCTGTGAAAATCTTTGGAGCCTGATTTTGATCTTATTTACATCTACATTTACAGTGATGTAAACCAGGAAAAGCGCCACTGAAGCAACAAAGAAAAATCAATGAGGGGGAGAGGATACACATAGTAATTAAATTCAGATTACTTCTTATCTACTCCCATATCAGTGACAATGTAATCACCCCCACCGGTTTTACAAGCAGCTGAAAAAAGGATTCCAGCATAAAAAAAAAATATAGAAAAATGACTGAAGCATATTTTCTTTATTCCAGGGTCTATTCAGTGGAAAGATAAGGTACAAGTAGTACTCTACTAGGAATATCTACCTAAAATGAAGACTAATATAAATATGTGCACAAAAAATGGTCTCTGTCCTCTTCAGGCACTTATATACTTCAAAGTCAAGCTTTTTCAGCTTCCTTTATTTTATGACATAAATGTTACAGATTATTTTCTAGTACGTTATTAAGTGTTGTCCTTAGAACTGAATTACATCATCTAGGACAATAAAGGATGTTGGGTTTTGTGATAAATTAGTCCTGCATTTTTTCATATGTTTTTGGTCCATCTGATCACTCACAACATTTAATTCTCTGCAGTGTGTCTTCAGTAACAATTACAAGTTAAGTTTTATCACATAGCTGGATCAGAAAGAGTGAATTATTGTGTCTGCATGAATTGTATTTCAAACCTATGGCCTTAGAGAGATTGTATCGTTATGTATAAGGGCTTTTATACATTCTTTGGTTGGCATCAGCCATACAACTTAATACTAAGTAAATCCAAAGACACAACATTATTCATGATTTTGCATTCCTACTAGCAGTTCAGCCAGGTTTGGAAAGCTCAAAAAGACTCTTCAGTTCCGGTATTAGGAATAACTCTGAAACTACTATCTTGCTGTGTGTGTGAATACAATCTTAATGCAACTCCATCCAGAAGAGTACAATCTTTTCTATTCCCAGCCAATAAAAATACATGTGCCTGGTCCTCAGTTCTTTAGACTGAAATTTAAGCAATTGAGTTCTTCTGCAGCAAACTAAAATCCTAATTTGGGTCAAAATAAGAAAACTTGTAACTGCTCAGCAACATCTGAGGCACAAATGAAGTCACAATTTCAGCCCAGAGGAATTCACAAATTAAAAAAATCCAGCCAAGAGTGTACTCGAGGAGCAATACGCACAGCAGTAGATCAGGATGGTACCTAGTGACATTCTTGGCTGACTTTTCATCCTGTATTTAGGCTTTAAGGTATTTGGAGTAAAGGACTGCCTAACAAATGGGATGAGCACTAACTACATTGTCGAAATAATTGAGGTAATTATCACCATTATCAATATCCAAGAATGGAGAGATGACATAATTTTGTTCAAAAACAGAATTTGAACTTTAAACATTTTTAGCAAGTGTCATTTTTTGTTTTCTTTCAAGGCATAGTGTGCATATGCCATTTTGTCTAAACAGGTGGGAAAACCACCAAAACAGTCAACAAAATGTTTGGCAAGCTGTAGTGATGAGGATACAGATAAACTGTATTGCTTGCAGCTACCTCTGTGAGACGTGAATGTGGTGAGGGCTGTAAACAGGGAAGATCCCTGGATGTTATGGTGAGGTAGACTCTTGCACTGTGCTAGAAACTGCAGGCTAAGCCTTCTCGAGGAGTCCTTCTGTTGACTTCAATGGGAGTTGAATGAAGCTACATAAGCTGCAGGTCAAATGCAACCACAGACTGGTTTGGGGTACTGACAGCAGGAGAATTGGCTGATCAGGATTACATTAAACAGGGGAACAGTTTAGTACAGTCCTAGGTGGAGGCCGAATGGCTCAGACAATGTAACATTAATGTGGTATTAATTTTTTTTGAAAACAGTATCATCAAGGTATCGGATGATCTTAGTATTTTGTATGCAGCTATCACATAATTCATAGAGAATGCTTAGAATCCATTTTACTGATAATTTCAGTAAAAAATTTATTCTTGAAATGTCTTAATTTATAAATTCATAATTTTAATCTTGAGATATTTGACAGATCATTTTTGTACATTTGTGGAGTACTTTGTGAAGTTTTCTTTACCAATGGTACTGTTAGTGTGAAATCTGATTTCTCTACCTTTGCTACCCCTTTCTTACTTTATTTGGCTTAAACTCTCTCTTTTGAACCAATATGCTAGGGAATGTAAGATAGATAGTTGAAAATCCATTAAATTAATGAAATCTGAATTGTGCTGTAAAAAACATTTCCTTTTTCATTTAGGTGTTATCTATATTTAGAGAAAAGTGGTGAACATTCAAGGTAAAACATCCAACTTACTCATAAATGGACAACACTGGAGGTCAAGAAATCAAGTTTCAGAGGCAGAAAATTTAAAAAAAAATCAGGAATACACTGGTGTTAGAAAATGTTTTGGTATTTTCCCCATGCCTTGAGCGAATACAAGAAAATGACACTTGCTTGAAATGTTTGAAGTTCAAGTCCTGGTTTTAACACTTAGAAACAGAGTATTTTTACAGCTCTGACAATTGTGTAACTTGCAAAGGATTGCTGGCAAGTCCAGTAAACCCGCTGCAGTCCCACATGTCCTTGCTCTACCAATACACTGCCTCCCATCTGCAAAGTGGCTTGGATTGCTGGGAGGCCACCTGATGCTCATACAAGAGCAAACACCTTTACAGGTCAGGAGCTTTGATCTGCTGAACTATGGAGGATGCTCTTCAGGTTTTCTTAGGCAAAGGGAAAAAAGAATGTGGCAAGGGACAAGGCTGAGAGGTCTGATTCTCTGAACACAGCCACCCCACACAAGTGTTTTCAGACCTGGTGATTGTGTGTGCTGTCAAGAGCAGAAAAATGAAAACATTAATTTTATAGCCATCTGTTGATGCTGCTTTATTTGAGTCCAAATAATGATAAAGTCTCAAAAGATGCTTTTTGTTACCTAAAAATTCTTAAGATATTCTAGCAGTTAATCATTTACCTTCGCAGTCAATATCAGCCACAAAACAATAGATAACAGTATCATTAAAAACAGGCTAAATTTTTGCTTCATATTTTAGAGTAGGAAAGCAACTTTGTTAAAGAGAACTAGCAATTTATTTCCACCTTTTTTTTTTTTTCTAAATCCTGTACAATAAAAGTAAAAAATAGACAAAAACAAATTAAAAAATGGGTTTTGTGTGATTTTGGCCACCAAATCTGTTTGGGGCTTACTTGCATATGTTCTGGCCAGAAGCTAATTCTGATTCTTCTGTCAGATGTTTTGTAGCAGTATGCCCTCCAGAAAGTCTGGCAAAAGTGGAGGCAGGCAGATAGCAAGGTATGCAGGTGATTTTCTTTTAGGCCGTATTTCTGGCTGTGAAAAAGGAGTAAGCTATGTGCCCCAAGTGTCCCTCCATATCGTTACTGTTATATCCACTTCTATTCAAACCTTCCTCATGATTTGGCAACTGTGAAGCAGGTACAGCAGAGAAAATCTTTGGGTTATGCCTGGTCCCTTTACTGCTCTTCTCTGGCAAGAAGGTCTATTGCTGAGGTCAGCCAAAGGCTGCGGCAGCAATTTAATCCAGCCATTGGCATCGTTTTCCTTTTCCCTGCTAGAAGAAGTCTTTATTGAAGACTGGTGGAAGGAGCTTTCTGCAGCAGATATCAGGGATGGATTTGTCATCTGAAAAAGATTCTGTGAGCAGTCTTTGGGACCGATAATGTCTGAGTTACAGGAGATGCACGTGGACACACTCTAAAAAATCTACCCCATGTCATCTCCCAACATCGGTTTCAAGATGCAAGACTCCACAAGTGGAAATCAAAGGCAGCAAAGTAGGGGATACAACTCTGCAAAGGAGCAAGGCTTAGAATACCTAACAAGATGTTATACTGGTAGTAAAATAAGTGGTTCTCCTCAAAGAATAGCAGCTATCCTCTTAGCCATGGTGAATGAAGGGCCCAACCAAACTCTAGACCAATACCTGTGTAGCCAGACTGAGCTTGGTGCTAGGATAGACAAGGTAGAGCAACACTGACTTGCAGAGAAACAGGTCGTGTGTCTTTTCGAGCCCACATCATGACTCAGAATCCCACAGCAAAAGCACACCTGCTACTTTGTGTTTAGATAAATACACTTCTTTCACTCCCCAATGATTTCTTCTTAAGTTGTTGTAATGGTACCCTCTCATCTACACAGTGCATTCAAAAGTTGCGTTGCAGTGGAGCATGTGTAACTCTAATACAAATAATAAACAAGAGTGCTCCCACAACCATGGTCATCAGAAGAAAATCTTGTCTATTTTCATCAGAAGTATAATACTAGGTAATGGCACAGAAAATAAGGCTCACAGCTCACACAGTATCATTTGTAAATCATAAAGATCTGTGAGGAAATGCGGAGCAGAAACCACAACATGAAAGCCACACAAACATCTATGATATTAGGCAGCTTTCCATTATGACAGACTTGCCCAAATTATCGATCTCCAAACGCTGTGGGCCTGATTCTTCTCTCTTGCCAGCAGAAAGGAGAATTTTACCAAAGTCAGTTGTTATTTCTCTCCCTGCTCCTTGTCAAACCATCATGAGCTCCAAACACAACAGACTCAATAGGTGTAGTTCTGTTCCATTGCTACCAAAATATCACCTTGATTAATCATATGAATTTTTTAAAATCAGCCTCCAAAATGATCACTTAGGGCAGGTTTCACAGGGAGGAAAATTCCCTCTTTAAAGAGATCTAACTCATTAATCACCACAGATTGTTGCTGGATTTCAATTTTTTTTCTTTTTTCCACCCACAAAACTCCCCCCTTGTATTTAGGGCTCAATTATGAGAAGAGTAACAACATAAATCCTGCTATTTATTTATTTTTATCAGTACTGGTCACTACATTACTGATTTTTTCTCTGTCTCTCTTCAAAAGAGCATGCAAACAGAAGCCTCCTTTCGGGGGATTTAATGCAGTCACTAACATGAAAGACAGTTTATTCGCACAGTTCAGTAGCTAGCACACCCTCCAGGTTCTTGGACTACCCTACCTTGGCAGACAGACTCTGTGGTTTGTTGGAGAGGATCTCTGCTGCTTCCCTGCAGCGGGTGGAAAGGTTCAGGATAGCAGCAGCTGCTGCTATGTGGGTGTCTTCACTACATTGACCGTAGCTATAAGAGTTGGCATGGCAAGGGCTCTGTGTGTGGGCGCTAGCACTAGGCAGTCGATTAGAAAATTTCACTGGATTTGAAAAATGCTTTGCTGTTGAAGAGAGATTTGATTAGCAATCGCACTTATGAGATTTTTCCCGTTAAATAGTTTTGTTTCTCAGACTACAATTTCATACATTAAAATATTCAAATAATACATTCAAAACAATCCATTTCCTCTTGGCAGTAAAGGTTTGCTGTAAAAATGGCTTCAGAAACACAATAATATAATTTTTACCCGACAAATGCACATCTTTCAAGAAAGCATCTCAGACTTCTACTCAGATTTTACTCAGGCATTAAAAGCAATGATGTCCAAAGAAAGACTGAACAAATGTTAGTGTGTTATCCGTCATGACCTGACAACACTGGTGGGCAAATGCCATTTTAAATGTATCTTTATAAAGGCTTCCTCTTGGAGTTCTATTGTGTAAAAACCCAACAGTGACCTGTCCAGTCTTAGATAAAACAACACTGCTTACCCTACTTAAATTAATAAGTCTGTTATTTAAATAGCTTTGCTTATGAGGACATGGAGAACAAGAACAGGGTCTTGAATGAACTGGAGCAATTCGATAAGAACACTACCTGTTAGTAATGTTCAGTTCTGATTTTGTGGAAATTTTTAGAAATTTATGTCTACCCTTTAATCAATTAAAAAAAAACCAACATTGAGCATTCACAATAAAACTGATCTTAGCTCACTGTTTTATATCTTGGCTATTATTTATTAGGACCAGACAACTACAGTGGAAGG
>NW_010265219.1:0-27631 GCF_000690775.1 Eurypyga helias
TGTTCGTCAGGCACAATCTGCCCTGTTACTTGTTACTTGTTTATAACAGGAATGTGGAAACTGCTAAAGAAGATAAAATAAGGAATAATTAAAAAAAACCCCAAGTATAGGTCTAACAAAATATAAAAGTAGACCAATCAAAATATTTAATAATTGAAACTGATTTATAGGCATGATTTATATATATATATAAGGATAAAGCGTTAAAAAATATATAGATCATGTTTGAATATTTGTAGCTGTATATGTATACACTCTGATTTATTATTGAGATCAAATTGCCTAAAGTTCAGGTATTCCAACTTGATTATCAGCTTGACCAAGACTGATATAACTTACCTCCAAATTCAGTAGAAAGAAACTGGTACATCAGTGATTCAGTCTGCCTGGGTCTGAACTGGACATCTACAGTAGGTGAACTGCTTCCTGGAATGGCTTGTTTCTCTCAATATATGCCCAGTGACGAGCTCAGGTATAAATACCTGCCTACACTTCACCTGGCTCATCCCTGCTTTTTTGGTTGGGCAGTTTTCTACTGGAAAATATCTGTATGATAGAGACAGCACATTCTAGAGGGAATACAGTGACTCTGTGATTGCCCCCACTCAGATTTCTGGTGTTACCCTGCAAACTAAGCAAGTTTCCTTACAATGAGCATCAGCAAGTTCCCACCATTTGGTAGCACTAATAAGCCCCTGGATAGCCAGACCAAAGATGGCAATGTTAATCCTTTGGGACACTGGAAAACTGCCTGATTTTTCTCTCTCTCTTGTCTACCTGTCTCCCTTGTCACCCCTAAATATCATAGATCCAAGTCTTAGTTTAATTTTATTTAGGTATTAAAAAAAGAAAAAAATGGTAATGTATTAATATTAACGGTAGTAAAGTGAAAATCTGTATTTTCCTGTTCAAAGTGGCTCCTTTTTGATGTCTTAAACAGTTTGACGCTTTGTTTCTCTGGAAAAAATATAAAATCAGCACAGAGTAGAAGCTGTCTTTAATATTTTGCAAAAAATGTTTCTGAAGTAACAGAAAGATCCTGTTTTATTTCACTTATGTGTTCAGGGAAATATCTGTTATATTTTTTGACCAAGAAACAAGGAAGGTAACAGAAAGAAATAATAAACAGAAGGTAAATATAGGCATTTCTCTGTTTGTGGGGCAGAATGGTGTCTTTTGGGCTGTTGTGAGTTACCAGAGATGTCTTACTGCGTATGTCACAGAATCATTTATTCAAACAGACAGTTTTGAAGGTGGCGTGGTGTGGGACTTGTTCTCAGGGTAAATGTCCAACCTTTTGACATATGTTTGACCATATGAATGGGACTGTTTTCCTTTGTGGTATCTTATGAGCGTGTCTTAAATTCCTACTGTGCGTCGTGATTTGCACTGATAGTTTTTTTAAGTCTTCTTATAAATCCTTCTACCTCTTCATATGTGGCCCATATGGCATAATATTTCTGTGATAGAAACTGGTATATTTGGAACATTCCTGTAACGATGTTCAGATGGAGGATTCAGCTCTGACAAAGTGATTGTGTTTTGCAGAGAAATAACAGTGCACTAGAACCCATAAAATTTATTAGCTGGTAGTGGCTTTTTTTTCTTTTCCCCCAGACCTGTCATTAAAGCATGTGATAAAAATAACAACATAGATGCTAATGAGTAAAATGATACCTGTGGGTACTTCATGATAACTCTAAGAGCTTAGCATCAACATGCTGTGAGTCAGTTAATAGAATCAACTGTGTCAGCCATTTGTATTTTGTAAATATTCCTTGACTAATTTAGGGGGAAAAAAAATCATACGTTTAGAACTGATTTACTGAAGACGATCTGATCTCTCATGCTGATTGGTTCAGGTCAGGGGGAAGTGCCTTGGTGGCAGTGGAAGCTGAATTGGGGATGAGCACAGCCAACTGGCCCTTCTGAGCAATGACTGTAAGGTGTGTCATGTTGGGCCTGATGTTATCAACTCAAAAATAACACTTCTGCTTACCTATACTTGTTCCAGAGCTTATACACACCTGCTGTAATAATCCACAACAAGTATTGTTCATAGGATCATTTTAGAGGCAGAAGGGTTTCCAGGTAAAAAATTAGTGGTGGTTGTGCATTTAAATTATTACAGTGATAAAGTGTAGGTGCTGGAAAAATGTTATGTATTTGTAAGCACTTTCAGTCAGGACTTAGATCATCATTATGAATTGGAGGAAAAAGTAGATGAAATTGCCTCACAGGTCTTATGGTTAAGAGAAGATGGGGAAGATGGATGAAACTAAGTGGAGAGTAAAGAGTAGGAAGAACAGTGTATTTGTTGATTTGGAAAAGTTTGCAAATCATTACTTTGTCTCCTTTAAGACATATTTTTATAAAGGTCCATATTGATGAAGTTCAAAAATTCAGTGAAGGAGAAAAAATTGTAAGATAGAAATGCTCTTGTTTTTTATCTGGATGAATTTATAAAAATTTAATGTCAGTAGATTTCCCTCCACCCTTCCTCCTCTTCCTGCTGGATTGCAAAATGTTTTAGCTCAAACAGTAATTATCTTCTGAAAACAGTGTCTAACAAGTATCTTTCTTTTAAACTTTTTAGCTAAATATGGTGAAATGAAAGAAAATCTTGCACGTTGAAACTTCTGTCATATTGGTTCATTTTCTATATTAGTTTCTATTTTTGTTAGATTATTTTCCAGTATTTCTTGTTAAAGTGAGAATTCATATATTTTGTTTAATTATGAGTATTTTTGTATGAATTTAAACATTTTTGTATGTGTCTAATTATTAGAATGATTTATACATAAACCAGAATTGTCAGTGTAATCTAAGGAAATGTTGCACCCGATTTTTAATTTCCTTGGGTGCTCATTACCCAATTCCTTTGAAATTCTTTCATTAGACAATCTTAAAATCACAGATCTTAATTAAAATAACAGAACAGCCTTTGGAGACCTCTCAGAGTAGAAAACAAAACTTTTTTTTTTTTTTTTAATGAGAAATTTGGGAGTTTCTCACTGTAGGATTCACAGAAAATGTGTTCTCTTGACTTCGTGTTTCCCTGTATACCTGTTTCTGAAGTGCATGGGCTATATGATGATTGTTCGACTTTGTGGTAGCATTGATGTTCAGAGATGCTATTTGACAACATACAGGATAAATGATTCTTCATCCTGTCTTGAATGATGGCAAAATAGCCATTTAGGTTTTCACTTTCAACTTCCTCTCCTTCTACAGACATTGCATAACAAGACTTTTTCACCTTAATTATAATCACCAGAAAAAAAAAATAGCATACTCATTTTAGTACTGCCTCAGAATGAAAAAGAATGAACAGCAGGACTCGGTTGCAGTTCCCTGTACATCAGAAGAATTGTAATGGATTGTTAAAAATAATGTGAAAACAAGCACTTTTTCACAATACTCAACAGAAATTGATGATCTTTTCCTTTTAATGTTTTGCTACTTATTCTTCTCCTTGGAAACATTCTGATTTCATTTCAATCCATCTCTAGTTTTTCCTGTCTTTTTCAAACTTATTTGAATTTTCCCTGTGAGGAAGGTGACATAGCATGGAAGATACCAGTTCTTGTAAGAGTTGTCCGTGGCACACTGTTGCTGGGCAGCACCCTGCTGTCTCTCTTTCTGCCTCTTAGTTTTCTGGTTAGAAGGAAAGAAAAAGAAAAATTATGATTGGGAAGACATTTATTGAAATAATTCAGAAATAATGGCTAAGTAACATAAAGGTTAAATGGTAGAACTACTTTTTAGTACTTATTTTGTGGTTTTACTACGGTAAAGTAAGCTCAGACAGTAAAAGATGGGAATAACTTCACAGCATTTTCTCAGAGCAATTTCTTTCTATTATGGGTTTTTTTTTTTTTTGTTTTGTTTGGTTTTTTTTTTAAAAAGGTGTTTAGATAACTCCAAGTATCCACATCAAAGTGGAAAGCTACTTTAAATGAAAAATTCAGTGAGAAATGCAAGATTTAACAGAAGGAGTCAGAATACTGTCCCCTCTAATGGCAGCCTTCCAGGAAAGTACCCTGTTGCAAGTAGTTTGAAATATTACAGTGTACTTTTTAATATTAGTTAGTACTCAGCTCTCACTGTCAAATAAATTATTTCATTGATCCTAAATATCTTTTAAAAATGCAGGCATTTTTGTTTGCCTGTGTTTTGATGAAGAATTCTAAGGTGTGTGTAGAGAGTGATCCAGGCTAAAAGGTGCAAATTTTCACTACAGTAATACTTAACATTTAAACCTCACTCTTTTAGTTTGGTCTGGTTTAATGCAAACAACTCTTGTCACTTAAAATAATAACATAAAAAGACTCTCAAAATATTATTTAAATTTAAGGTCTTCAGGGTAGAAATTTGGTTTACACTCCAATACTAGCCGTTATGGGGAAGGAGTAGCAGCATTGTAAAGCACATTAACTGAATTTTGTTTTACTCTTCAGATAAAATTTAGGTCTTTGGAGTGGTTTGTGAAGATGTAGATTTTTTTTTTTTTGGTTGGTTTGTTGTTTAGATAAGGGAATGGAAAAGGCAAGACCAAAAGAGAAATAAATATGGCATATATCAAGACGATGTGCAGCATTTTACAGGACAAGGGGAAAAAAAAGGTGTTAACAGATAGTTTTGGTCTGCTTTTATGGATCATATGTTGCTGACCATAATATGTACAAAAAGGAAACAAAATGTAAACATTTAGAACATACTTGGAATGTTACTGGTTTACATAGCCACTTTCTCTGAAAACGTAGGATTGTAACATCTAACAAATCACACATTTATTTTCATCACCCAAATGCAGAGATTTTTATTATCCTCTTCATCCTTACTGCAGTATTCTCATTTACCTTTCATACCTGTCAGTTTTGGTTGCCCGCATACTATGGAGATTTGCTGCGTGAGTTCTTAGGGAAGAAGCTTGTAAACTGTAGGGAAGGGATCCTGTCTTCATATCTCTTTACAAATTATTTAGACACTGTTGATTCTATTGAAAAAAAAAAAAAACCAAACCCTACAGGCTTTGCTTGTTTTGATCACATTTCAGCTGCAATACAAATTCCTGGCATATCTCACAGAGCAATGACAAAATCATTTGTAATTCTTATTCTTAGTTACAAAATTGGTGCAGATCATATACAAAAGTGATTGTATGTTTCTTGCTACTGGAATGTTAGACGTGTTGTCTCAGATTTCCAAGCCATTTAACCATTTGGCCATCAAAGAACAGACTGTTCCCTGTTTTGGCATTAATCTACTTGCAATGGCTACTTTGGAGCATGGTTTCAAAATGACAGCAAACATGCACAGTGCATTATAATTGTGTCCCTTTCAGGAATAAGAACTGCAGAAAGATGGTTTTGACCTTAAGTCTTTTGTCCTTGCATCTGTAGGAACTAAAAATATCTGGTTATAAGGTATGTTCCCAAACATATGGCATGAGGTTCACAAGATTTTTTTTTTTTAAGTGGCAATAAAAAGCAAAATCATATGAGGGGAAAAAAACATAATGAGGGGAACGCTCAGTGTAAATTCAATCAAGAACGAAATACTGTTACGTGCAAACATCTCCTGGGTTTGTGCAGAGGTAATGGAGCATAGGAAACAGATGAAGTGACAGCCAAGAGAGGAAGAGGATATGTGACTTTCCTTACAACTTTGTTTAATAAAGCTCTCAACATACATTGTGTATATAATGTGTTGTTTTGTCTCCATCCAAATCATCTTCACTTTTATTCCATGTTTTTTGTAGATTGTAATTTGATGATAATGGCTACTTTGCACAGTTCAGGAGTGATGAACAAGAACAACAAGTCAGTTAATAAGAGGATGTGCATGTCTGCCAGTACAGAGCTCTTTATTTGAGTGGATCAGGAAGCAAGTCGTATTTAGTTTCTGAGCAATGTCACTAAGAATGCAGTATTGAATATTTAGGGAGAATAAGTACAAGAAGGCTGATTTTATAGCAACCTCTGCAAGCTCCAGGAGAAAAGACTTACCTGTTTTTCAGCCTTTCCTTAATTGTTACAGGCTTATTACTAGCTTGAAACATGCTTTATGAAATCTGTAATTCTTTATGTTTTTCTTGTGGATTATCATTAGATTCAGTCGGTTTGGTCTGTGTTGGAATCTTCCAAGACATGCTGCCTGAGTGAGGAACAGACTTGTGCTGCCTGAGAAGGGCTGCACCTGCAAATAATTCGAGGAGTTGGGATGAGGTCTCTGTTTCCCCCTTGCTCCAGTTGGGAGCAATCTACTCATGCACAGAGAAGTTATGTCCATTTACTCCCTAGAGGGAGATGCAGTTGGATTCTAAGATTAAGTGTTTGTGTTACCTCAACCTTGTCAACTTTTCCAGACATTCTCATTTCAATGGAAAATTGTGATGACTAAATAATTGGAATATGATGCAGACATGAAAAGCATTTTAATATGTATCATGTATGCAATTTTTTTTTATTCTCTGATTTAGATTAGAAGTCAAGTGTTTGGAGACTCTTGTTAGCAGCAGCTAGAAAAGATACTATGTATTAGTAACAGAAATAATATATTATGCCAACACAGGAACAAATCAGACCCTTTTCCTGTTTACTACTGAAAGAGGATCTATTTATAACACTACAGATTTCCCTATAATTTAGAAAGAGAATGAAACATCTTGCATAGAATTTGGCATGAATTTGTATGTGGACAACATTGCTCTTAACAAATGTTTTTGGTCTCGGTGTTCTAGGTTGCAGAATTGGTACTTTATAGACCTACAACAAATACATAATAGTAACTAAGTTTATAAATGGGACTAAGCTTGGGTCTCAACACACTTGAGAGGATAAGAAATGCCTTACTGGATGAAACCATCATTCTGTCTAGCCCAGCGAAGTGTCTCTGGTGGTGACATTAGGACAGGTTGGGCATGAAGAACGTACCAGTCTGGCTGCTTTCTGCAGGCTGTTCCCCGCATACTGCCCCCACACCTAGCTGTTGGATGGGGGGATATCAGGAGACATATCACTCTGTGTTCCTTGTAGCATCTATTTTTCAGCTGCTTGTCCATGAAGTTTTTTAATCCCTCTCTGAATCTGGTGATTCTCTTGGCCCTCACAACCTCCTTTGGCAGCAACCTGTAGATACTCAATACATATGAGAATAAATAAATTTTATCTATGATAAACCACTTTCCACTACAAGAATGCAGCATACTTCTATCCACTCTTTTCTATCTTTCAACCAAATATACATTCAGGAGAGAACCTTTCTTTTATTTAATGTTTCCAAGTTGTTTAAAACTCTTTTCAAGTGACTTTGCAAAAAATGTTTTATGCATGTATGCATCCTACCTGAATGAAATCATCCTTCCCTGCAGGCTTGTTGACTTCTTTAAAGAAGCCCAGGACTCCCTTTAGCAAAAAGCTACAGCAGCCTTTCCCAAACAAATTACACATTATACAAGCTAGGTTTAGCAACTTTTACTGTTTGACGAAGGCAGGTATATAGACCAGCAGTTGTCCGGATCTGGGATCCCATCCTAGAGAACTATGATTGAAGTCTCACGCTACGGTCACATCTCCTGCCTCTCTGATCGCCCTCTTCATAGTCAGTTCATGTTACTCCTAAGTACAGACTCATCATATTCTTCAGACCTGGAATATAAATTTTGCGTTAATTACTGAGATTAGGCAATTAATCCAATTTTGTTTTCAAATACTTTTTAAAGTATCCAAACACTCACGTCCTTTCTTTCCTGTGTACTTTCCATCCGTATATTACAGTGCTCACCTATCATTCTGTCGCCAGTGCTCTGAGAAACCCGATAGATCGGTTAAAGCAAGACAAGCTCCTTATATCTCAGCTAAGAAATTGAGGCTAGTGGTTTTCAGTAGAATTAAAATCAACAAAAGGAAGTTCTAGTCTTCCACTTTTTTTACTCATTCAATAGAAATATGCTACTATGAGAAACTACAGTGACACAGAGGCCAATTTCAATAGCAGTAAGCTAACACAGGAGAATAAATCATTTAGTCAGTGTCATTCTTAGAGCCAGTCAGTCTGCAGGTACTGTTTCTTATTCTCTCTTTTTTGTTTTTCTCCATTGTATCAAGTAATCAAAATAAAAGTGGAAAATGTATTGCCTATAGGAGTATGATCATGTTTTTATGCAAACCAACATCTAAAGTTCTGTGAAAAATAATACTATATATTAGCATAGGGCTCTATATTATTCTCTATGCTGCTTTTCATAGTTATTTTTTCCACAAAGGAATTATAGGTGTAATAAATAGGGCTTGAAGGAGATTTGAAAGGCTCTGCAGTCCAGATTTTTGTCTCAGGCAGGATCAACTAGACTTAAAATAATTTCTGACTAATTTCTGTCTAATCTGCTCTTTAAGTCAAGGTTTTTTTCTGTACCTTTGCAGATTTTTTTTCCATTGCTTTGCAGTCCTTGCAATTCAAAAAATGTCTGTCTCCAGCTTTAATATCCCTGCTGCAGTTGAAGCTAATTATGTCACCTCAATGGAAATTGAGAAGAGTTTACTCTCTCTAAGCAATAAACTCACATATTTGAGGGCTGACACTTACTTCAGTTCAGTCTTCTCTAGACTAAATGAATCCTGCTTTTTAAAATTTCTGTCCTTGTTTCTAGACTTCTGACCATCTGTCCAGTCATTTACAACCCATTCCTATGTTTATCCAGTTTATTCAGCTAGTTATTTTCATACTTTGCATTTATTGAATTCTTAGGTTTTTTGAGATTGCTTTGAATTTTGTTCCTCTTCTCAGGTTCTTGTTTCTGGTTCGGTTTTGCATCGTTGTGAATGTATTAAACTATTTATTATGTTCTATTACTCTATTCCATTTACCAAGCAATTAATGAAAATTATTATTTGACATAGTACAAATCTTTATGTAGCTTCACTTGATACTACCTTCCCATATAGTACTTTCAAGTAATGTTTTTCCATCAGTTTAATTTCCATTTAAATCAAAATTTACTAATATGCTTGTGGCAGTATCACATGAGCAGGATCAGATACAGGCCATCAGATACAACTTGTTGCTAAGGCCATCAGATACAACTTCTACCTGTTCCCCACTATTGGTAAATCTTATGGCTCCAGGTGAAAGGAAATTCAGTTGACTGGTTATTATTTACTCTTGATAAATGGCTGGCTAGTACTTACTACTTCTTTCCTTGCTTACAGATTTTTTAATCATATGTTCTAGAACCGAGCTCAGAATAATTCACCTAAAATTTCCAGGGTGCTTTTCTATACCTCTTTCAAAAGTGAATAATATTCATCTGTTACTGGCTCTCAAATATAACTACTAATGCCTATGAGATTGCTTGAGCAAGTTCCCAAGTATTATAGCTGAAATTCATGAGTTGTCACATCACAGTTAACATTGAGCTAGATAAGCGTGTCATATGAATAACAAAATGAGCGTTGTTTGTTTGGCTTTCACACAGAGACCTTCTGCCTTGAAGCTGTTAGCATAAGGATTAGTGCTAGAATAAACTTTTTTTTCAGATTATCACTTCAAAACTTTCAGTGACTGTTTTATTCTATTTGGGAAAAATGTGACAATATAAATTACAAAATTTAGAGCAACTGCAAAAATAATTTCCATCTCGTATAATGTTGCTGAAGAGAAATAGGTTTGAAACCCTTGTTGCCAATGGGGGGATACTAAACTCAGTAGATAATAGTACAAAATGCTATTTAGGCTCTTTGTGATGGGTTGTATCTCTTATCTGAATATTGTCTACTGTTTCATATTACCTGTATATATATGCATGTGAGCATCTGTGTGCACATAGGCATATATATGGTTCAGATACATATTGGACATGTTTTTTTTTTTTTCCAGTAGAAGATGTAGTGAAGAACAACAACAACAAAAATCATCAGGTAGCTAAAAGGATTGTTGACTTCAAGTTCTAAGTAATAACGTGGCTAAGCAGGGAGTTAGAGATTGAAATAATGAACAATATTTGAAAGTATCCTTCTGATAGGAATAGTAAAAAAATACGTGACAGAATAATTTATGGACAGTTAGTACAGGCTATTCCACGAATTTGATCAACAAATGCTGTGCCTTTTTTAGAAAAAATTATATAAAATGTGCAACAATGAAGGTTTGACTGACTTATTCCCCGCTTGTGCGCACACACACAAGCTAGCAGTACAGCAACATTTTGGAGGTGCCTTGATTACAGATAGGCTCATGACAGCTGTTTTAAGTGAGACAAAGCTGGGGAGCAGATGCAGGTAAGTGGTTCTACATTCAGTCAGTTGAGACTCATCAGGTCTCATTAACTCAGGCTGTTCCTGAAAGGCGCTGTACTGCTGAGCTGGCCCCAGAAATTACACAACTGCGTTCACACAGCGCTCTGTGCGCATTAGTTAAGTCTGTCTGACCTAAACTAGCTCTTTACTGAATTAGCTCTAGTGCCTCTGCCCTGTGTTGTATTTAATCTAGAACTGAGGCTAAATCATCCATAGGTAATTGAGGATTGACCGCCTCTCTAGAGTGCGTAGCTCAAGTATCAGCTTAGCCCCTCTCTTGCATACCACTGCTTTTCCTGCACCTCCACCCCCTCCCTCTTGTGCCCCTATTCTGCTGTTCATTTGCCTTTCTGTTTTCCCACCCTTCATGCCCTTGCCTTCATGCACTTCTTGTTTTGCTCAGCCTGAAGCATTTGCCTTTCTCAAGCAGGTGAGCTACTGGGTATGGTACAGCTGCAGCTAAGCAGTTGTGTAGGAAGGAGGCAGTGTGGTTGCAGCTGTCCAGGAACTACTGTTCTCTCTTTTAAGGCAATGTCCAGCTTGCCGTGGTACACTGGAGTCGGGGTACCTTATGATAAGCTCTTGAGTTAGTGCTGTTGTGGCAGTTGCTGATTTTTTTTTTTTTTTTTTTTTTTTCCCCCCCCCCAGTTTGAGTAATAAGTATGATCATGCTTTGTGGCTATTTAGGGTTTAAGTGGTTGTTAGTCTGTGGCCAGAACTTCAGTTTGGAGGTAATTCAATAAGCATGCCCTCAGCCAGAAATTCTGTGCTAGTGTGTGCATGTATAGAAGTCTCTTAATGAATCTTTCATGTGACTTTAGTTGTCTACAGTAGGGAACAGTCCTCATATGATCTGATTTAGATATGTGTTATGGTTTAACCCCAGCTGCCAATGAAGCGCCGTGAAGGTGTTTCTTCACTACTCCCCTGGTGGGGTGGGGGAGAGAATCAGAAGAGTAAAAGTGAGAAAACTCATTGGTTGAGGTAATGACAGTTTAATAGCTAAAGCAAAATCCGCGCACACAAGCAAAGCAAAACAAGGAATTCATTCACTGAATTCCTGCTTCCCATTGGCAGGGGGGTATTTGGCCATCTCTGGGAAAACAGGGTTCCATCACGTGTAACAGCTACTTAGGAAGACAAACACCATCACTCTGAATGTCCCCACCTTTCTTCTTCCCTCAGTTTTGTATGCTGGGCATGACATCATATGGTATGGAATATCTCTTTGGTAAGCTGTCCCAGCTGTGTCCCCTCCCAACTCTTTGTGCGCCCCAGCCCACTCGCTGGTGGGGTGGTGTGAGGGGCAGAAAAGACCTTGACTCTGTGTAACCACTGCTCAGTAGTGATGAAAACATCCCTGTGTGATCAACACTCTTTTCAGCACAAATCTAAAACACAGCCCCATACCAGCTGCTGTGAGGAAAATTAATTCTACCCCAGCCCAGAATATCTCTTATGCTATGCAAGACAGTTTGAAAGATTTTCCTTTGATCTGCAGTGACATTAGAAAACAATAAACCATCAAGTCTCAAGAGAACTACCTTGGCATACATGGTGAATTTGTTATAAGTATTTGTTATCTCTTAATGCCTGCACATCTGCAACAGTGAGTAATTAAAGTTTGAAAGAAAGGTAAAATTTTACAAACTGATTAAGGCCTTCACTGTTTTTCAGAACTACATTTGTGTTTAGGGTTTTTGGGTTTTTGTGTTTTGAGAAAAACATAGGGTCGATACTCGAAGTTCAAACATTGTTATTTACACACTAGACTACACCTGGAATACAGACTAAGAAAAACAAAAATCACAGCAGTTGTTCGACTGTCAGGAATCTGTTTAAAAAAAGGAAAAATTTCTGACTACACGTCTTCTCTATTACCACAGTGTTAATAGTGTCCTGTACCGCTGCTGGTGGTGTTGCACTTCTTTGCTGTTCTCTCTCAGCATCAGCCAAATCAAATGACAAATGTTTGACTTCAAGTACCTGAACATCAACAGCTGTCATCCTCCATTCCTCATACAGCCATCTCCCGTAAAGCAGCCCAGCCATTTCCTTTGCCAGCTTTTTCCTGTTGCCTTTTGTTAGAGCCGTGTCTCTGTTGTTTTGTCCTCTGAACTTTCTAGCACAATGAGAGCAAAAGGAGGGTCATGGGAATAAGCTGGCACAGTGGCATCAGTACCACCACTGCATCAACTCAAAACGATTGGCCACTGGTGTCTCCATAGCCCTTCTCAGACCTTTTCTGAGAAAGCAGCTGATACAGAATATCAGGACGTGCTGTGGTAGGGGTCTTAAACTTGTCAGTGCTTCAGGGTTTTTTTTTTGTTTGTTTGGTTTTTTACCAGACTGTATTAGGCTGTCATGGATAAATAACCTGATGTTACTTTTAGCTGGTTCATCAGGACTAAAAGATAATAGCATCTGTTCTGTCTTATGTGCAATATTTATCTTTTATTCCTTAATGCAATTGATTATTCCTATTTTTATGATCTTCAGCCCATGTTCCTTGAGAGTTCTTCAGATCCTTTGGATGATGTCTGTAATTTATATCTTTGCGTGTTCTAATGCTTGGAGTGAAGGTATTTAGAAGGCTACTCTGCAGGGATAAAGTAGAAGCAGCAGAAACAGTAACTTCCTCTATTCAGTTTTCTTTTGTTAATAATTAATAGCTGACAAAGAATGGGTTTTTTGCCTTCAAATGTAACTCTCAAAAAAATAAATTACTTTTTTTTTCCTTGTCTGGTGGAAAAGGTCCCTGAAAGAAGTATATCTGCTTATGCATAAGCGATAATTTTCAAGACAGAAGGAGGAACATGGTCAGAAAGTTAAATAAGAAAAATTTGCCAAGATAGATATGTTTTTAAGCAGCACAGACTGTAAAATACCGCCCAGTTTTGCAGTCTGGTATTTGCAGAAAGCCAGTGACCTGTGTCTGGAGTCCTTCCAGGATTTAGCTCTTGAAGAACTGCTTGTCACAAGCTAGCAATAAACTCATTTCCATAGGGAGATACAAATCATTAATTTTTAAAAATGTAACACATTTGGAAGCTCTTGTTTCCACCTCCCAATATGGCCTTTCAGTTAAACTGACTTTGTTATGGTAACAGGGAGGGGGAGAGCAGGGGAGAGTATCCAGATGCATCTCAGTAACCTCCTAGTTAATTTGGGTTTTCCACCCTTGGAGAACTGACTGCATCAATCTTTAGCTTATCCTCTCTATGGTATGACATTTTCTTGCACCTTACTAGTTGAGTGAGTAAATACCAAAAATCCCAGATATCGGATAAGGCTGAATTTTCAGATATGTTAAACTTAGTACTATTATTCCAGAATTTTATGTAATTCCCTGTATTGGGCTTCATGTCAAATTGTATGTCAATGACAGTAAGAAGTAGAAATACCTTACTGGCATGGAAAATTTAATAATCAATGAAAAGCTGAAAATCAAGTTGGATTAACCAATAAAGATGAACATATTTTATTAGTGAGTTGTTAGCAGCCACTGCCATAATAAGCCTTTCGGTTTGGAACTGAGGTCTGTGAATTAAAATAAAATTTACCTCTCGTGTTGAAAAACAGCTCTATAAAAATGGATGATATACATTCATCCCATCTTTGGTTATTTTTCAGCCGTAACTGACGCTGTTAAGGAACCGCATGTAGTGACTTTCTGAATATGCTCAGAATTTTTAATGCAAAGCAATGTATGGTTCGTTACTTAGCTCAGGCCCATGTTTTATAGTACAAAGGAGAGAGCAAGTATTTGAAGACAGCCTAGCTAAAAGCTGCAGACAAGCTTATTTCTTTCTGGAACTGTGGAAGCACTTTGACTATAAAATGTACATATTTGACGAAACATAACAGGAACTAAGTAAGAATAAAAATATATTGAACTAGACAGTTTTACACCTATTTTCATTCTTTTGTCCCAGAAAAAAAAGTTAAGTGGGTAAAAGCCGTGTTCTGTTTCTCTAAAGCTAAGAAAATTACAGAAAAAAACCGGTATTTTGCAATACAGATAAAATCTTGTCTGTGAAAAATGTCAGTATTTCAAAACTGCTTTACAAAGATAATATAGAGTAGGAACTTTTCATTTTTACTTTTAATGGTGAAATTTATTCTAAGGTTATTCTCATTTTGCCAGGAACAATTAGTATATTCATAAGTGGGTTATAATAGTATCCCAAGAAATCTTTCTCCTCTGTTTCAAGCTCAAGCTCATTACCCCTCAGGCCTCAGTTACTTTTGAGTTACAGAACAGGAATCAGAGGAAGGCCATTAATTTTGAAATTTATTTTCCTTGGGTTCCATCTTTGCTATTGCAAAGGTCCCCTGCAAAGTCAGTATCTATATCTACTTATGTATAGTTTTGTGTGTATACATAAATATGCATATAAAGAAAATTATTAGTTCCTGCTTTTCTTATTCTAGTGTCATTCAACTTTACCAGTGATTCTTTCTTTTCTATCAGATGTAATTCTGAAACTGTCATTCAGAAAATAAAACAGCATTTTCTGAACAAGAAAAATGCTAATTTTTCTTCCACAGAAAGTAGAATTGTAGAATTCTACTTGTAGAAAAGTAGAATTGCTCCTCTGAAAGCTACTAATCAATGTCTGCACCTTCTGCCTCAAGCAATGGTTACAGATGAAATACAGTAACTCTTCAAAGTAAGAGTTGCTCTTGTCTGAACAAAAAATAGGTCCGGTTTTATGCTTACCTTTATGCTTAAACACTGCTCTCAGCCAGAAATTAATTAAATATATTTAAATTACATTGTATCTGTGAAGAGGGGAAGGGGAACCAAGTATGCCAGATGCTGATTTAAGGAAACAGGTGTTGAAAATTCATCTCAGATAAGCTGGCATTATAGATGAGTTGAAATTCAGTTCAAAATGTATTTTAAATTTCTCATAGATTCATAGATTTCAAGGTCAGAAAGGGCTGATAGGATCATATTTTATTTATGAAACCATAATCCATGGGATTTTACACAGGGATTCCTGTTGTCTTCAAAATTGTGTCGGAATATCTAATAAAAAATAATCATGTGATCTTGATTTATGCAATTCTATTAAGAATCTCATATTCTCTACTCAACTACTCTAATTTTTAAATGAACTTACTACTAATAGTTTACATATTTTGTTTGAAATTGCCTGTCTTCAATTTCTAGCCAATATAGCTTTTCAACACTATTGTTTCAGTAATTAATAATTACTGTGTTACCAGAAAACTGTCTTTAGTGGCCCTTAGCATGAGCAAATTTACCCTCTGCAGCAAGCTACATTGACCAAAATGACAGAAAAATCTGAAGTGAGGCTTCATTGTGTAATGTAGATGCCTGTCTCCCAGCCTTGACATTCATGCCCAGCTCTGCTGGTGCTCAGCTCTACAGGAATGCCGTTTGCTCCTTCAGTTTGGCTTTTGCCTGTGAATAGAAGCTTTTCCAAACTGTTCTGCAGAAATTTAAAACCCAGTACCCATCCTCAGAGTAAGCCCTCCTTCACCTGCCTCCTGTGAAGATGCGCTTTAATCTGCAAGGTGTTCTCTATCAGCACATTGAAAAGGGAATCACTGGAAATGCAGGAAGAGCTGCTGCCCTTTTCCTTTGTACATTTTTTTAGCAGATAAGGCATCATCCATCCGGCAGTGAGTCACCTGCTTTCAGTGTCTGTCTTATCTCCCACTTTTCAGAAATGTCCCTTACACCAGGCTGTTTGGGGAAGTGTTAGTTTGTGCCTCTTCTGTTGAATTGGCACCATTGCTCACAACACACTTGGGGAATATCAGGATGGGAAGCAGACCCG
Organism: Eurypyga helias; assembly: GCF_000690775.1. Lineage (NCBI taxonomy): Eukaryota > Metazoa > Chordata > Aves > Eurypygiformes > Eurypygidae > Eurypyga > Eurypyga helias. Next base: position 16,112 of record NW_010265219.1, read on the forward strand.
GCCCTTGTCACCAGGACAGCCATCACCTGTGACAAGGAGTGCTTGTGTATTTTTACTAGTCACACAGTGGCTGTGCATCTTTCCACACAGCCTACTCCTGGCCAAGTTCCCTCCCAAGGCAGCTACTCTCCATCTGCCTTTCACACTACAAAAAAACTGGGGGACCCAACTCAGCTGCAGCTCCTACTTTAGCTGCGTGTAGTGATGCTCAAGTGTGCAGCACTGACATCTGTTTCTCAACCTACCTCTTAGCTTCTTCCATCATGAAGGGCAAATTACAGTTTTTGAGTATTAAATATGGTATTTTCAAAAGACTGGTGTCTCTGTGACACTTCAGAGAAAAGATAGTAATAATTTACTAGCTTCTCCTGGCAATAGAAAACTTGAGATTTCCCCTTTGAAATTAGTTACAAACATAAGTCTTGCCAGTCCAAACTTTTAATAACCCATTTTACAGTACACCACTGTTTTCTCTTTATAATTTCCACAGTGTTTTTATTTTTTTTTTCCTGGATTTGTAATATCCACATCACATACATTTCCTTCCTTCCTTCACTGTTAATGAAATATGAACAACATCAGAGTTTTTCAAGTTTCTATCTTTACCTTCTATGTTATTGTTTGCCTTAGTCACGTACATAGTCATGGAAATATGGAGGAATAAAAACTAGGTGTAAAACTAACTAACTAAACAAAGCAACAAAAACTAAACCAAAAATGAAGGCAGAAGCACAGCTCTAGGACTATGACCTTTCTGAATATAGCTTAAAGGTTTAGGTACCAAAACTAGGCTTGTTACTTTGTATGGTTTTCACTTTTCAGAATGACAATGGGACATGAATAAGGGTAAGGATCTAAGTTACTAGTTTTGGGCTAAAGTTATTCCAGTTATTTCCACATTTGTTATTAGACATGGTAAATAAGAAGCACCTTCCCCTCTCACCCCCTACATCCACACACAGAGCTAAATAATACTAAGTTCACTTTAAGAAACAATTGATGTAACAGCTTGTATTTTCTTTTTCAGAAGCAAACCCAAACTGAATCAGATGAAATCCTCTTTCTTCATTTTACCTTATTCTTGAGAAAAATATCTAGTGTCATAAGGTACTAGAGAAAAAGTTATCTGGCAAATGATGCTGTGCTAATCCATTTTATCCTTCTTAATTGTTTTTTACTTGCTTTACTGGAGAAAACTTCCAGTAAAAGTAATTAAATATTTCCAGAGGCTCTAGCAGAAACTGAGGAAGTCATTCTGTGCTTTTTTCAGAGCATAAAATTGATTCAGGCTAATCTTTTCCCTATAAAATTGGATAATTTGGGGAGCATCTTTAGTCAAGCTGTTAGATTTCCTTCTCCATTAAAATATGTTAGTTACTTTCTTGAATTTAAAAAAAGGCATAGCTTAAAATACCTGCTTATTTTGCTTATATTCATACTATAATATTATGCCTACTCAACACTGTTTTATGCAATGTAAACTTATTTCTGGTTTAAAAATACGACAAGGTAAAGAACCTATAACTTTGCTTTTGACATGCGTGGAGAAGTACTTTTTTTCACTGGATCAGTGTCAGATAAAAGGAGTTCACTACCACCATCATCTGAAAAAAACAGTAAAGAAAAAAATAAAGCTGGAGCTTTGAGAAACAGAACAGCTGTCCTCAGTTTTCTCGGCAATACACATTTGTAAATGCAGTGGAAAAATCCCTACTCTTAAAACCATTAGCTATACAGGAGAAATAAAATAGTAAATTTTGCACATGCACATTCCACAAATGGTAGCTATGTGCTGAGAGACTTTGGTTCTGCTGACTAATACAGAAACTGGGGAAGCTCTGTAGCTCCTAACACTGGTTCCCACCCATTAAGTTATTTAGTTTGATTGCCTGAAAGGACATAAGATACACTGCAATACTTTTTCCTGATTGTTTAGATGCTCATATTTATTGCCAACAAAAGTAGTGTTGAACAGCCACATTGGAGGCAAAAGGCTGTAATTTCATACACAGTTCATGTATACTCAGATTTACAGTTAGAGCTATAATCCTGTTTCAGTCTTGAGTTCTTACAAGTGACTTATCACCGTGTTCTTCTAGTTGAATGGATTATCATTACAGCCAAACACCCAGATCTTTAAATGTTGTTCCACTTGTTACAGACACACCTTTAGCTTTATTCCTTTTTGTTTCTGGCAATGGCTATATCCTTTTATCTCAGAATGATTCATTCACAAACCATGTTAAGCTGTAATCTTTTCCTAGTCTCCTCTACATCTTCTCTCCATCCACTGGATGAACCCTAGTGCAGTCCATCAAGACATCTCAGTTAGAATGAGCAAGCTGATGACGGTTTGGCTCTCTTTCTAGATACGCAGCAGAGGTGCAAAATAGCATAGATAACATGCTTTCTGTGTGGTGTCTCTCTGTCCAGTGCTTGTTTTCCCATAGATGGTGTCCTAGGTAGTTTCCGGTGTTCATCAATTTTGAGCATATTACTGTGCATTATTGTAAAAATGACAGTCTGTCAAAAAACTATCTTATCTGGGGATCTTATTTAGCACATAAGAGCTAAGCTTCCCAAACTGCTTAGCATTCCTGAAGATTCTGGATTTTTGTTTACCAATTATCCAGGAAAAGTTGGAAATTCAACACCTTCTACTACAGTCCAGCCTCATTCCATGTATTATAGTGTAAGGTGCCATAGTAGCTGCTACAAAGAAGTTAAACTCATTTTTAGATGCTTATTTTTAGCATAGTATTCTTGCAACTCCTTGTGATATTGCAAGTTCCTTGGACCATGTGGATAACTTACATGCTTTCTCTATCTTGTACACGTCTTTTCTGGGATACCAGCATAAAGGAGACTTAGTGAGTTACAGGCTAGCTCAGCAAAAACATTTAGTGGCAAATGCCACTACACACAGAAGAACTTTGCAAAGATTTTGGAAACCTTTGCCTCTAAATATTCCTTTCTTCTGAAAAGAAGTAAGCTCAGAAAGTCCAAATTTGTCAAGGTAAGGCTTCTCTTGTCTCAGCAAGCTCCTTTGGTCACTTCCTTCATCTTGAATTGATACAAACTGATCTCCTTATGACACTTTTTTCTCTTTCTTTTTTGTAGTTGACAACCAGTAATGGTGGTGTGAATGTTTTAAATGAGTGTGAAATGTCCAGAGCATTATTATTTCATATCATACCTTCAAATTTAACATTATTTAAGTTCACATCTAGGTAGCTGCCTCTAACATGCATTAATTGCAGATTCCTCTACACGAAATCTAGTGCATTGCATCCTTACATCTCTGCAGTCTGAAAATCTTTTCAGCTGCAGGCTGAACTTCTGTTTGCTTCCACCTTTTTATTTCTGATGCTTGCTGGACCTGTTTCAAATCATATTACCTGTGTCATTCAACCTATGCATATGCCACCTTTTTTCTGGTGTTGGTAGACAACTTGGTGATCTATGAGGATGGTGAAAAACATCTCAGTGGGCCTTGGATGTCTTTTAGCCTCCCAGGAAGTTGCATTCTTGTACCTTATTTGTGAGTCTGATCCATGCTACATGTAGTTTTTCTTTCTGACTACCCCGTCTGTGGTTGAGTAGAAGGGTATATGCCTCCTGAAGTTATGAAGGGTACAGTTAGTTTCCCTGTGAACTCAGATTTTTAAGCTTTTTTTCTCTTCTACAATTCAGTCACCTTTCCTTAGAGACCTTGCAACACCTGCTCCTAAAGTACTTTTCTACAGACAAATGGGAAACTGTGGAGAAGGAGAGAAGGTGAAAGCTACCCCAGCTCCAGCCGTCACTACCACTTTATATTGTTGGCCAAAGCATGGAGATTCATATTGGTGGTGGGACCTACTTAGGCAGTTCTTGAGCGTGCCTTAAGTGGGCATGAAAAAATATGCTTATGAAAACTTAAGCTGTGTAAGTCACTCAGACAAGGTCATGATGTTCATTCTGATAATGTTTTGATTTCACTGAAAGGTACCGATCAGCTAACAATACTGGTAAATAGTAACTTTAGATCTTCCTATTTTCCTAGAATCATGCATGCTTTGGAGGGAAAAGACAAAACAGCTAATAGCCAAAAGAAAAATTGTTTTAAAAAACTCCACTGCATTATATTCATTATTTCATAATTTTATGTTTAAATGTAGAGAGTATGTAAATGATGTCTCATATTCCCTCCTGCTTAGTGACAGGAAAACAAATTCAAATTGTGCTTGGGAGGAATAACTTAACAAAGCCAATTTTATTATGCAGATGAATTGTAGGTGTTTCAGAAAATCTGCATTTTCTGAAATTGTTAGCAACCTTTTTTCAAAGCTTTCTCTCTTTCTAGGTGTGTATATAACATATTATATTTAGAGAACCAACCAGCCTTAAGAAACTCCGTTGTTTTAAGTAAAAGTTGTCATAGTTACACATTTTGCTTAGGGAGTAATTACTTCATTTTTTGTTAAAGTTTATGGATTTGAGTCTAAAGTTTTTTAGAAGATGAGCAAATAATGTTCTCAACAATTGCTTAATGGAATGATGCTTTTTCTAAGAAGATTATGGTGAGTTTAGAGGAGTTCTTAAGAAGAAAAATATAACCTCCTTCTCTCTTACATTCCCACATTAATCATTCACTTGTACCCTTGTGGTCTGCTGGTTCATCTCATTAAACAAGGTTGGGGGTGGTTCAAAACAAACCTTCCCAAACAGTTGAGATGTTTCAGTCTTCAGCCATGGTTTGTTTATGACAAAATGGTGCTTCCAGTTTGCTCTTAATGTGGAAGGTCTCTAAATCTCCTTTTTGACCAAGCATAATTTTTTGGATCAATCCCTGTTAGCATCAGTACCTAGGGGAAAAAAAAAAAAAGCGCAAACTATATGCGACTGGTAGCATCTAAATACACAGAAAAATTGTGAAGACGTGGTAACCATTAGCACTGCAGAGGACTCCTCAGTTCAACACTAAAAAGGAATTGTGACAACTACTTTACCCAAAAATATTTCTTTTTTTTTTTTAATGGCATTTTAACGTCTTTGTTTTCAGAGACGTTTTTCACCTTAAGAATATAAAATGGTTATGAGGTAGCCTTTTTAAAGAATCCAGACTGAGGCACAATCATATATCATGTAGCAGAATAGCAACCTTAATTCTCAATTATATGTTTGAATTTCAGCAGTGGGAGATGAAAAGTTCTGGCTTTGGTGTGAGAAAAGTTGCTTCTGATATTGAAGAGCAAACACTCATAATCAGCACTAGTAAATTATTAGTTAAATGTTTAAGACTTGGTACCATCCTGAAATTCAGATATCCCAGTTTCATAACGCTTGCTATAAAGTCGGGAAAAAAAAAGAAAAAAGATTGGCTAGGTTGTAAAGACCCTACCTTTTATATAAGCTAGTGTACACATGGCTGCAGCGACAAGTACACAGGCTGTAGCGCGCTGTACACTGTAATGTTAGAGAATAGTTTAATTCTCAGTCTCAAACTTTCCAGTCCCACCAAGAATTTGTTACACTTCACCTCTTTTAGTTTTTCAGTTTATTTTTTAGCAATTTTTATACAAGTTATTTCAGTTGCTGACTTAAACAATTTGTTCCATATCTCAACCCCCATTTTGTGTAAAGAAATCATAAAAGTTAGGAACCTGAAAATTGGATTTTTCTTTCAAGCAGCTGCTGTCCACAAATGTGGAAAGATTGTTAAAAGTGAATAGCATCACTTTCTAACACACTGTAGGCAGGTTGATGACTGAATCTTATCCTTCTATTGCTGTACTGTCACCAAGCATTATTATGTTAGAACTCATAGATATACGGAAGAAAAAAGAAAGCTCTTTTGGGGTTTAAAGATGTATTTGTACAAGCTTGGATGTCAATGGTCCTTCTTCCTTAATGACCTACCCATGCTGAATTACATTTATGATTAAACACAAATTTCTTGATTAAAAGGTGGTCTATAATTTTTTGCAGAATATGTTGTTATACCTTTACAGAGCACAGGTAAATTACAGTAAGGGGAAATTATATGCAAAAGAACACAAGTGTTTATTAAAAAAAAAAACAAAACTTTTAGTGTAGCTGACTCCCTAAGCCTTTCTACTGGTGCTTTTGGTGACTTGATGTGAACTAGATCGAATCCTGTTTAATTTATTTTGAAAATCCTTTAATACTATTTTTATTTCTGTATTACCCATTTTTAGATAGCACATTTGTTTCAGTGTGCTGACATTCCGAATCAGAGGCATGCAGTCTGTTGCATCTGCTGTGCCTCCACCAGGGTGCCACTCTTAACGGGTTTTTCTTCCCAGGACTGTTGTAACAACATCTTCTAATAGCTTCTACTTAGTTTTCAGTTGAGGATCCAGTTCTGCAACATTAAATATTTGGCTGAATTTGTAAAAGTTTTAAAGGGTATCTCCATATATGAGTTGTTTATATTGGTTTTGGTTTGGGGTTTCTTTGTTTGTTTTAGGTCATTTCAGTTAATATTTTAAAACTATTCAATATTTTCACAAAATAATATTTAGCATTCTTTTAATTTGTATTCATCAAAGCACTTCTCTTTCTAGCATAATTATTTGTAATTTTGTTACCTGCAAAATCAATTTTTCTGATGAATTTATCCAGTTGCAGAGTATTTTTCTGAGTTTGATAATACTTTAAGTGAAACCTCCAGTATTGCTTTTTACTTTCATGGTACAGGATCACAGGAAGGCTGAGGAATAATGGGTTTCAGTACCTACTTTTATCCATTCTTCCATCAGGTTTTGTATGTGTAGGTGCAATGTAGGTTCCATGTGGAACCTGTATTTGCTAAGTTTTTAGGATTGTAGCAATTGCTAAAATTGTATCAATAAATGTTCTAACAATTTTACAACAATTTTATTTTATACAGTTTTACCAGGTTTACAGGTTCTCAGACACTGTATTAAATCAAAGAAAAGCATAGATTTGAACACACATTAGTAGATTCTGCAGGAAGTGATTTTATTCACATTAAATGGCAGAGGGAATGTTGTCCTCACAGGCCATATAGTGACAAGATTGTTGTGTCCCTGAGGAAACAGCAGAGCTAGCAAGACTCACTTTAAAGTGAGGCATTTCTAGTTTTCCTGAGTGTCCAGTTCAGGAATTGCAGATGAGTCTTGTGGGTAAATCATTCTGAACAGCACTTAGGCATACGTCAGTTCCCTTCTCTCCTTTTGGTACTCAGCAAATCCTCACTGAGCAGTCCTTACCTATTGCTTTGTTTCTCACTAGATTTCACATAGCAGGAGCTTTTGTCTGTGGTACGAACATAACATTTAATGTCTGGTTGGAGACTCAGACTGGATCAGATAAATCATCCTCCTATTCAGTATATCAAATACAAAAATTATATTTAGGAAACCTTAGGGAACAGTTTACAGTCAATTTTGGCGTAAGGCCTTAGAATCACTTAATTGGCTGTTCCTGTTCTAAGCAGTTTCTAGGTAGAGGAAGGAGAGGGGAAGAGAAATATTACTTTGGAGGCCACACGATTACCTGAGCACGTTGTACGTGTTTTAGTGTTCCTTCGGCACAGTCCATTTTGGCAATATGCATAGTGCAGATGTTGGTAGGCTGCAATGGGACTGATTTTCCTATTGTAAAATTCATGTCACTCGTTAACTTGTCTTCCTAGAAAATGGAGTTTTGAAGGCACATCATAGATATTTAGAGGTAGTAACCGCGTCAGTTGATTTTATTTTTTTCTTGAGTGCTATCACTAAGAGGAGACTTCTAATGAGAAATTTGTTCTTTGCTTAATTATACAAGTTGCTGCTTTAACTGTGTGTCTCTGTATGCAATCCAATCAGTAAACAAATGAAAAAATACCATCCAAACTTCTGCATATGACTTTAGAAAGCCAGTTCCTATAGATTTTCAGAGAACTGATACTGAAATTAAAGGCAAGAATTTCACAGGGTGTAGCTAGATGTGTGTCTTGAAAATTACCTTTTTTTCTAAAGCTTTTTATAACAGAACAAAATGGAAACTCTCTGGAGCTTTTCAGTTGCTTTTGATGATACATGCGGTAGTTCCTGGAAGTGATATTCTCATGATCTTTCGTAATCTAATTGAATAGAAAATTATACTAGGCATTTATCTGTCACATTCAACTTGGTAAAATTAAGTAACTGTAATCTCAAGTGGGAGGGCCAAATTTAAGACCAGACTGCAGGTCTTTTCCATCCAGTGCAGTCAGTGAATAACAGCTTTTTAAATTGAAGTGTGAGTATGTAGAATGATAGCATTTTCTGGGGGAGAGACTTTTAAAACAATAAAGACAATAAAACACTCAAGACACGTGTCAATAGCCAGGTGAGCATGCTTACAGATTATCTAACCACTGTCCACATAAAGAGCCTGAAAAATAATAATCTTTTATACCTATCAACTACCTGACAACATACTGTTCTGTTCTGGTGACTTAAAATTGTAGGCAGAAAGAAGTAAGTTGTTCATAAGTTGGTAGTAATTATTGCTACTTCCAACTTAAAAGTCTGGTAAATCTAACATCTTTTCTGGAATCTACATGATAGGGACTTGAAGTTGCTACATTTAATCAGTATCTTGTAAATATGTGCTTTTTTTTTGTCAGGGAAACCTTTGAATTGATTCAATTTTCTCTAATCCTTCAAAATAAATTAAAGTGATATATGCATAAATCCTATATGCCTTACCTCCCTTGAGTTCATTTTCATCTAAAGCTATTGTATTTTAGTTTTTATTACCTTTTAAAGACCACAATTCATTATTGTGAAGCCCATCTTTTTTTCTTACTTCATACTTTCTAGTCAGATTGTCTGGGCTTTATGTATCTGCTTGACTAACATATAAATTATTGTGAGTGTTAATTACTTTTTTCCTAGGTAAGGTGTCAGGACAGAAAAAGCAACATTAACAGCCTTACACTGGCTTTTAACCAATAGATAGTAATTAAACGGTCTTAAAATACTGAGGAACAATAATTATTATTCATGAGTTACTAGGAATATTCTGCTTAATCTGGTAAGAATATAAACCCCTATATCTTTTTAAGGATACACTGTAAAATCTTCTATAAAAATCTCTGCTATAGTGAGGCCACATCTGGTGTACTGTGTCTAGTTCTTGGCTCCCCAGTTCAAGAAAGATAAGGAACTACTGGAGAGATTCCAGCGGAGGGTTGCGAAGGTGATCAGGGAACCTCTTTTATGAGGAAAGGCTGACAGAGCTGGGTCTGTTTAGCCTGGAGAAGACTGAAAGGGGAACTTATCGATGCTTATAAATATCTAAAGGGCAGGTGTCAAGAGGATGGGGCCAGACTTCTTTCAGTGGTGCCCAGCGACAGGACTAGGGGCAACAAGTTCCAGGCAACTTCCTGGAACTCAGGAAATTCCATCTCAACAAGAGGAAAAACATTCTTGCTTTGGGGTGCCAGAGCACTGGAACAGGCTGCCCAGGGAGGTTGAATTATTTTAATTTTAAATTTAATTTTATAGGCTATTTTAAAATATTATTACAAGTTTTACTTGGTATTTTTATGTTAAGAATACCAACAATATTTGGAAGGTCTAGACCAAATTCTTCACGCTATTTGAAAGAGCAAACAATCTTTCTGCTTTAAATCAAGCTGACATCAAAAAAAGATCCCTGTGCGTGGTTTTCTCAACAGCTCTACATGCTTTTTTCTTTGTTTTATTTTTGTATTTGTGCGCAACTAGGCAATACTACAGGATCTGGAGCAAAGACGTCCCCAACTGGATGAACTAATAACTGCAGCACAAAACCTAAAAAACAAGACAAGCAATCAAGAGGCCAGAACAATAATTACTGACCGCAGTAAGTGGTGATTCTGCTATCATATAACGTTTCAGCAACTATGAAAATGTTGTAATACTTGGCAAGCATTTTCCATTAGGTGGAGAGTTCCATTAGGAGATGGTTCTCACACAGATTTTCCAAATTGCACATAAAAGAAATGTAACAGAAAGTCTGTGATCATATATTTCAAATTTTTCACCTTAATTTCATATTGCTTGTCTTCATAGTGGAAGCACATTGTAGAAAATGCAGAATGTGATCACTGTAGATGATGAAATACATTTATTCTTAAACAAGGTTTAAAAAGAAAGAATTCACAAGAGTAGAACCATGGGCTTGTAAGAAGCCTTCAATTCCATTCCCCGTAGTACAGCCACAGCCGCCTCTTTCATCTCTCAGATGATGCAGAAGTCTGATGATGCTCTGTACTAGTCTGTTCTTCAGTTCCAGTTCCCTTGTCAGAATTACCCAGCTAGCTCTGTCTAGGGTGGGGAAATTAGTAATTAAGTTTTAGAAGTCTGTAGAGGACATAGTCTTGTCACCCTTGGATGCTTGCATGTCCATATGCTCTTCACTATAGGATGAAACACTCTATGCTATAAAAGCAGTTCTCTGTGGTCAACTGTTACATATCTTCAGTTATTATTTTGAGTACCAAGACAAAAAATCTACAAAAAATTATTTTCTTATGGTCCTAGAGGTCCCCTGTGGAGCTTAGGGAAGACCCAGGCCAAATGCTTTGTATGTGGACACAGCCAATTAACTTCAGGTGGATGCAACTGTTCTATACATCTTGGCCTGGAAACTAGTGATTGCTCCCTGAAACTGATGACTGTGAAGGTGTATACGTAGACTAAACTTCTCTATCCCCATTCCTAATATATATTTATAGTTATACACATTACCTCTTTCTTTTTATTCCATCAGGTAAATACTTTCCATAACATGTCAAAATCACATTGCTTGTTTGGACTGTGTGGTTGTTAGTAGCACGTACAGATACTGTTTAGACTGCATCCTATGAGAAATATTTTTGTTTAACTGCTGTTCTCTTCCTGGTCTTAAAACATATTACTGAGAGAGAGAGAGAAGCTGTATTCGTTTCATTTGAAGTTTATAAAGAAATGGATAGCACTTACATGTTGCATAAGTACCTGTTCCTGTTTGACTTGCAAATTAATTTTAGAATCACATGTCCAGTTGAATTCAGATGAAGTGCGTACATATACCGGAACTTTAAAGCGCTTGTTCAAAGCCAACACGTGTAGTACTCTCATCAGTATTTTCTAGTATGTTTTAATTTTTGATTCTGAGACAAGTCTTCTGAAGATAAGAGTTGCAGACTACATGAAATGAGAGCATAATTCCTATACACCCTCCTGTGTATTGTATGCATGACTACGTTTTGTTCTGTTGGAGAATGCACTTCACTTTAAGTGAAAATGCCTTCTAAGATAGATGAAATGTTTCTTTTTTTCATACAGGAAAAAACCCCAACCAACCAACCAAAATACGCAAACAAACAAACAAGCTATCAAACTGTAAATCATGTATGAGTATGTGGTGACCCAACTATATTAATGCTTGCATCTGGGGCTTGCAGTATGGTGAATATACTTGACACGATTTCTTAGTTTTTATCTATAAGAATAGTGATTTGTATATTTTTATTGTATGGTTTCCTCCCCCCCC
>NW_010265219.1:27665-38589 GCF_000690775.1 Eurypyga helias
AACTGGAGATTGCTCTGTTTGGTTTGCTTTAGGCCTGCTAAATACCTGTACAGACAGTACCCACTTGTTCTTGCTGCAACTACTGCAGGAGTAGTTCACCCCTCCCACCCATTCAGGGTGCTTTGCTGCCCTGAATATAGGCACACTCTCCTCATCCCCAGCACAGCCGGGTGCTCTCTAAGCATGTGCTCTCACACAGCACCCCAGACGCTGGCTGTGCAGTACAGTGCTACCACCTAGGTCAGTTGTTTCTCCTTGTAGTCCAGCACATACTGAGCTCAGCCTACTGCACCCAGGATCATAGAATCATAGAATGGTTTGGGTTGGAAGGGACCTTAAAGACCATCTAGTTCCAACCACCCTGCCATGGGCAGGGACACCTTCCACTAGACCAGGTTGCTCAAAGCTTCATCCAGCCTGGCCTTGAACACTTCCAGGGATGGGGCATCCACAACATCTCTGGGCAACCTGTTCCAGTGCCTCACCACCCTCTCTATGAAGAATTTCTTCCTGATATCTAATCTAAACCTCCCTGATTTCAATTTATACCCATTACCCCTTGTCCTGTCACTACAGGCTCTTGTAAAAAGTCCTCTCCCAGCACCCTTGTAGGCCCCCTTCAGATACTGGAAAGCTGCAATGAGGTTTCCTCGGAGCCTTCACTTCTCCAGGCTGAACAAGTCTAATTCTTGCAGCCTTTCATCATAGCAGAGGTGCTCCAGCCCTCTGATCATCTTCGTGGCCTCCTCTGGACTCGCTCCAAGTGGTCAATATCCTTCTGATCTTGAGGGCTCCACAGCTGGACGCAGCACTCCAGGTGGGGTCTCACCAGAGCAGAGTACAGGGGCAGAATCCCCTCCCTCGACCTGCTGGCCACACTTCTCTGGATACAGCCTAGGATACGGTTGGCCTTCCGGGCTGTACGGTTGGCCTTCTAGGCTGCTGTCCCCATTTCCATTCCTGGGAATCTTGCTCGCAGACAGACCTGAACCCTGGCCTGGAGATTCTGCTCCACCTGCTAAGGCTTGCATGTTCCTCACATCCCTAGAGAGCATCCCCTCTGTTATACTTGGCCCTTGCACCAGAGTCCTGCTGCAAGTCCATCCTGATTGTCTCACCTGCAGATTGTTTCCCATTTCCTGTGCTTTTTTCCCTCTTCATGAATAGAAATGTGTTACCGTGGTTATTTCTCAGCAGTTATGAGTACTGATTCAAACCTCTCCAGTTTCGGACCTGAGCGTCAGCACTGCTCTGTTCATGCTGCTCGGGAGCAGCTGTGTGCCACGCTCACGCGCAGCCATCCGCAGTGGCACGCTGTCAGGGGCCGAGCGCATTGGATCCTATCGTGAAGGATGGGGAGTGCAGGGCTGTGCTGCGCTGGTCTGTCACGTAGGAGCTCAACTATACGTAGCACGCTACCTCTCCCCAGGCTGAAGCACAGGATCTCATACTTTGAAAAGTAAAAAGCTGAGTAGATGAGCTAATTTATATGCATGTGTTGTCCATTGCCTTTTGCGATTAAGGTGCTAGTAAAAAAACCCCAACACAATCATCTGGTCAATATAACTGAACAGACATACTATAAATACTAAATGAGACTCGTAGTTGCTCTACAAGGTAGCTGCGTTCTTGGTCACAGGATGGGTCAGTTTGCCATCAACTGGAATTAAAACCCTGCAGGTTCTGGCTTCTGTGCCAAACATTCCTAACTCTTCAGTCATTCTGCTTGCAGAAATAGGTATGTTATGCTTGTTAAATCTAACTTTGAATTATATTTAGAAGCCCTTATTGTCTTTGAAAGTATTTATAAAAAAACCCAAACAAGATAAACATTTTACACAACATCCAGCAACTCAAAATACATTTATTAGAGAATCTCTATGAAGATCTGAAAAAGTGTCAGTGATCATATGATTATTTTCAACAGAATTGCCATAGTACTGCAGACGTTTAGTCTTTCTTTAGGAAATAAAAGCAGCAATTAGAGATAAGCTCATACAATTTAATTATTTCCTTTGAACCTCTTTTCCCCACCCTTACTTTATTATTTGTATGAAATTGCAGGAGCTATACTACGTAAAAGAACTTGGCTCTATAAAGTAATACTTGTGTTATGTTTACATAATTCTATACTCCAGTGTCTGTTTATTCTATGTAAATCATAGTTTCTTTACAGCTTATGCATTAAAGAATGCATAAGAATAAAAATCACGTTTATTCTTGAGGAAAAAGTTGGGGGGAAAATGCAAGATACCTCTTTACCCCTTTAATACCCTTGATGAAGCGTTCTGGTCTAACAGAACCATATGCTGTGCAGTAGTGTTTTTCTCTGCATAATGCATCCCAGCTCCAAAACACTTCACTTTTCTGCTGATGAAAAATTTGTTTCTTTAAGTTAAATGATTTTATAACCAATTTTGAATATAATAAAGTAATTAAACTTCAAAAATTTCTTTTATTTTTCATCCATTCATATATATGAGATACATAAAGCCAGTAACAAGTCAATATTGAAATATACTGAGAGATAATAAAAACAAATTTACAGTCTTAGGAATCAGAAATACTGAAGTAATTACAAAAACTATGTTAGATCTTCCTAGATCCTGGAAATTTAAGAAACTTTAGATATCAAGCCTTCCTACTGCTGTGTTCACGCGCATGCAAAAGATAACGGTGAATAACCTTTCTGAGGTTTTACTTTGCCAGTAATTTGCATCTCAGTTTTGTAATGTGGTTTCTAGCTGTGTAAGCGATAGAGAGGAGGTTTGAAATGAATATTTATAGAACTCCACAAGGAAATAATCTCCTTTTCAAGATTATAAGAAGGCAGAGTAACACGCATCTTTCTTTACCAATTGTGTGAAATGTAGTGAACTCTCAAAATATCACTTGAGAGGTTAATTAAGTTCTATTACATTAAATACATGAATAATATCAATAAATACATGCATTTCAATGAAGAGTCTTTTGATCAAGTATTTGGGACCAAATGATTTCTTTTGAAATTTTATTTGGCAGTTTTTAAAACTAAGTCCACAAATGTATGAATAATTTATAGAGGATGTCTTCAGAAGAGATATTTTGGCTTTGTGGTTTGTTTTTTGTTTGTTTGGGTTGTGTGGTTTGTTGTTTGTTTTTAAAGAAGAGCTATGTGTTATAATTCGTTGGTAGGAGATCTGGAGATCTGTGTTTCAACTAATATGAGAAGAGTCTGAGTGTCTCTGTGCCACTCCATAAAAATGCCTTTATTGAATAGTTTCCTGTATTTGACAGGTTTATGGCAAAATCATCAACTTGTCATCACTTTCACTACAAAATGTATGGAAACTCCACAGTGAATTACAGCTGTACTGTTCTCGACATCTTAATAAGATAGCCATCTCCATCGTACTGCTATTCATGTGTTTTCCTCTTAGAGTTATTGAAGAGCTTACAAATAAACAGCTTACCACTTGAAAAAACAAATTCATACAATCTGGAATTCATCATCCCGTAGTAAAATTCCTATTAACCAAGACTGCAAAAGTGTAAGAGAATACTGTACTTGCATACAGTTTGCCCCATTATCTTGTTTATATTTTTAACCTGAATTATTGAATAAACTCCAGTATTCTATTCTCAGAATTCCACATCTTTCAATAACTTCTCAAGATCCTGAGTAATAGCTGTCCTGTGTCATACAGATGCAAATGTTATTAATCATCTTGAGGTACTACTTTACAGCTGAAATCTTGTTTATCCTATGAGAACTCTCTTCCACGGAAATGAAGGAAAGAAGGAACCATTTTTGCTTAAAGAAACATCAATAACAAGATAAAACTATAGCTCTGAAAGGGCTAGTATGGAACTGAGTAGACTACCTCATTTGAAGCAGCTTCCTTGGCACAGATTTGCTGCTACAGGATTTGTAAGAAAGTTAGGGGACATTTTAAGAAGGAGTAAGAAGTTATTTTGGAACACTGGGGAGAATTGCCCTTTAAGAACAGGAAATAACATGCCCCAGAAATGTCTGAGTGATCGGGGAATTACAGTTATATATCACTTCTCAGGCTATATGTACTAGAGGCATATGGCTCAGCAGACAAAGGGTAAAAGCTAAACTGCCTACTTCAGATGTTGTAGTGTTCCCAGAAAGGATGTGAGACTACAAGGTGACCTTCCTCCATTTCTGGTTATATTCTTGAGTCAGTTGCACAGGCTTTTTGGTAGCCCGAGAGCTGTTAAATCCATTATGTGGTATCAGTGCTGGTGGCTTGCTCAGAGCTCACTTACCTTCTCAAGCTTGTGAAGAGAGATAGGTTATTACTAAACTTTGTGTTGCGTGGTAATTCAGGTGGAACATAGGTGGCTAGTTCTAGACCAAGTATGTTCAAATAGGTAAGAATGTTCTCCTAAGCTTTACGTTCCTAGAAATCAGTCTGTGTTGGAGAACAGGCACCCTGACACAACAGGCACAAAACCAAAAAAACTCACCCTGAATAAGGAAAGCATGGTTTGGTGGGGAGATGCTTCGCTTTAACAGGTTACGCATTATTGTATGATGTAGCCATAGGTACATGAAGTTAACTGGTTGAAAGATTTGGCATATACCATCAGCTGACAGAAAGGGAATATACTTCCCATTTTATCCTAAGGAAGGCATTGGTATGGCGTTGTGGGAGACCTGGTATTTGAGCCTGCTTTGTGTCTTTTTTTAAAACTCTGTTGGTCATCATTTTGGGACATGGTTAGTCAACAGAGGTGATTAGTCAAAATACAGGAAAAAGAAAAATCTTCTAATTTATAGTGCCAAGAAACTTCAAGCATATTTAATATTCTGCAATTTACTCTGCGGTTCTTAAAATGTTTGGAGACTGAGGTGATGTTAGTAAAAGGGCCAAAGCATACAAGTTTTCAGTCCCCCCTCCCACCTTCAGCCTTTGTTCTTAAGGTATTTCCGAAAATATTTAACAGTCACAGAAATCTGCATGCATTTTTTGTTTGTTTGGTTGGTTGTTTTTTACTTTAAAAAGATAATGTCAGTAAGTTCAGAAAGAAGCAAATTTACTGCAAAAATATTATAAGCTAAATGTAAAGGTAAGGTAAGAAACTCTCATGCAGGATGAGATTGCAGGTCTTACTAATTTACTCTGTCATCTGAAATTCTTAGTACCGTGTCCTGAAGAATATTTAAGAATTTAATAGTATGCAAATGTGAAGTAAATTGAATGTACTTCTCAGGATACAAAGTCTTTCATATCTTAAGAATTAAGCAGTGTTAACATACCTTTTTAAAACATATAACTGCCTAAAACTGCCAAGAATTTGCAGTTTTTCAGGAAAGAAAGCACTGAATTATTTTAGAGCTTTCAACATATCTGAAAATATCTAATGTGAGACTTCCTATTTACAGTGTTACAGGAAAAAAAAAAGTTTTAATTACATTGGATTTCAAAATTGAAATGCCCGAGGGGTTTGGCTTGCACCTTGTCAGTGGCAGAAGAATGTCCCATTGACTTGTGTAGTGCCCAGATAACCAGAAAGAAATGTTTTTTCTCCTTGAGTGATACTGGACAGACTCTAATTTTCTGCGTCAAAAGGAGTAGTGTTTAATATTTGCTATTAAAAATAGTTATTCCACTTATACTGTACTTGTGGCCCATCTCCATTGCAAGTAATATCTAAAATGTTCAAGCTCGAAAAGTGAAAAGGGATGGGGGAAACAACTGCCTATTATATAACTGTATTAGCATTCTATAATTTAGGAATTATTTCTCAAAGTCAAAGAATATTTTTATAAGCAATTTAAATTCCCTGCCTACTGAAGTTCCATCACTGTGTTTATATAAGTTCCATTTGGTCAATCAATAAAGTTAGTTAGTGTCTGACCTTAAAATCTGTGAGTTTGCAGTTGCTCAAGATCATGCAAAATTATCTTTTTTTTTCCTATTTTTTAATTTTTTTCTATTTATCTAGGTTTCTATTACTTGCCAAATGCTAGGACTACTTCATATGTTTGAAGTGTGAAAGTCTCTAAAGTATTGTATCATATGGATTGGCTGAATCCCCTTTTTTTTTCTTGAAGGCAGTTATAAAGTTTCATTTTTAACAAAAGCATCCCATTTACAGAAAAAAACAACTTCATTATCTTCCTAGTTTTCACTCTCTTTTAATGGAGTTTTGACATTTTTACATAACTGTAATTGATAATTTTGCTTTAATTCAACTTCTAAATTTCAGTTCAGTTTATACAAGCATCAAAAAATTACTTTTTTTAATATTAAATTTCCTGTTTCAGCTATGTTTTTGTTGTTCACTGGGTTTTACTTTTTGCAGGACTTCACTTTGTGAATGTTGACATTGCAGTGCTGATGTTCTTTATTATTGGACTTGATGATCTCGCATATCTGAATATATCTTTTGTCAGAATAGATGTCAGCAATTGGTTAGAAAGTAATTTGGATTTTGCATTTGTTTTTAGATTTGGCCAAGATGACAGAATTTAATTAGTGGTTAGGACTTTTGAGAATCGTGAGATTTTTCATAGGTGTTTTATTTGAAAGTCAGAGGATGCCAGGAACTGTGCTGTAGTGCATCTGCTGCCATCTGTATCAGAACCATTTAATCAGTTTTTCAGTGTTATACATACTTGTTGCATTTTCACGTTTGTACTTCTGTGTATTTTGTATGGGTGATTTTAATAATATATGAAAACACTAAAAACCTGACGTTTCGTACTTATATCAATGAAAAACATTTTAAAGGTGCCATGTGGCATTATGAAAAGACACCTGACCTACCCCTGAGACTGAGTTGTCTAGGCCCTCGCCTTGGGGTTTGGTCGGGCTGGCAGGGCATGCCGTGACTACCTCTGTCCAAGCGTTCGCCTCCAGCTGCGTTCCCAACACTGTCCCCTTCCACATGTCTCCTCCATTTAGTTTCTGCAAATGTGCCTGTTCATGTTTCTCTTTGCCTCTCTAGAGTTTCCTCACCCATCTCCTGCTGTGCCCCCTGCCTGCAGCCGCCCTGCCTGCAGCACCTTTGGGCAGTCACCGCTGGCTCATCCCTTTGGTGGGAGCTCTGGCAGATGCCGGCTGCCCCCACGGGTCTCAGAGCTGGCTGGAACCAGCTGTGACTGTCACAAGGCAGCTCATGGCCTCCTCCCGCCCAGGCACCCTGTAGGCCCAGGCTGGCCTCACTGCTCACGAGGCAGCCAGGGGTGCAGTGCCAGTGCTGCCGGACCAGGACGGGCAGCTGCCAGGCTCCCAGGTGGCGAGTGGCACGAGCAGAGCTCGCATGTGGTTTCCTGAAGATCATGATGACTCTTCGAGGTGCGGCTTCATCTGCCTTCGTGTACTGCCTCCTTTTCCTCTCCTCTCTCTGTCACCTGTGTTGAAAATGCTGGTTTCCGTAATCAGTTTAACTCATTTCTGTGGTGCTTCTCCCCTTGTCGTTCTGTCCACACCATGTCAGTACACACTCGTCTTTCGCTCTAGCCGTGTCCTCCTGCTTACCTCCTCTTCCTAGGACTTGTGACGGTTGCTGTCGTGGCTCCAGCCAGGGCTCTGGATGTAGCACAGGTAATGCAGGAAAGTTGGATTGGATTTAGGGCTGGTTGTCCAGGCCTGTTCATAAGTGCTTGTGGTTTCATGGCTTTGCACAGGCCATTCCTTTTCTGGTTGTAATGTGAGAGAGATGGGAAAAAAATGGCCAAATAATAGTCTTTATTTTTAGTTGCTGGCATCTCTCAGGCTTGATCTTATCACTTCTCAGATACCATTTGAGCTATCTCTGTATTCTTAAGTCTAATAAACCCTCAGCTGCTTGCAGCAGCAGAAATGGAGCAGGTCTGTGCCTCCAACTGGCTGCTTTCTGCTCAGAAAAGCACTGACCGTGCTTCCAGCACCGCACGCCAGAACATCTCAGAGAGGACCAGGAGGGACACTGCCATCAGTAGTGAAGGTGTTGTGCTCTGACACCCCACACAGGGTGACTTTTGTCAGGGACACATCACAGATTGCTTTAAAAGTGATGGGAATGCTTCACCCTTGGAGATGAAGTGGGGGAACGAGTAATTGTGTTTTCATTTAACTGGAACAGGACCTGGCACACACATGCTATTATAAACACTTGGACTAGAGATTAATTTAGTTGTGTCTGTAATTTTAATTGGTGAAACGAGGCAAGCGTAACAAAAAATTCTAGGATGTCAAGAGAAACCCTCATACACGTGGTGGAAAGTAGAGAGAATGCTTGCAAAAACTGAGGCATCCTATGGGTAATGCAGGCTGCCACAACAAAGCAGGCAGGATATTTTGTTCCTTCCTTGTATATATATGACTATATTTAAGCAATACTTGCCATTCTTCATTTTCCTTCGTAGTGGAAGCCCCCTACCAAACACCAAGCAAGCAGAAGGGCTATGCTACCTGTGCTGCAATGAATGCAGCAAAATGAAAATAAATGGTAATAACAAAGGAGGAACTGTTCAGGAATCGAGTTTTCAAAATGAGATCAAATTACTCATCCACTGACATTTCATCCAGTGTGATGGGCAAAATTTAATGTCCGCAGTTATTTTAAAAATTGTGTCAGAACAGTATATATTCATTTATGTCAGACCATAATTTTCTGCAGTAATTACAGAGCAAAGAGGAAACAAAAGTCCCGCTCTGCAGAGATTACAAGCTAAACTTAGATGCCACATAATCAGTGGTATCAGGCAACTGCAGATTTCGGTGTACATTGTGTCCCATCTCTCTTTCTAAAATGAACGCGATACACAAAAAACATATATTGTAACCTGCAGTTGTTCTCAGACAATCTAGTTAAGCACCCTGGAGTATGTTTGGCCTACGGATTTTACTTGGGTTATCCTCAATAGAAATTATCATGGGGTTAGTTTTGCTTGAGTTGGGAATAAAACAGTAACAAAAGGAGTGTTTTGCACAGCCCCTTTGCAAGTCCACCTGAGGAAATAACAGCTTAGCCTGTGTGTGAGAGTTCCTAAGACTTTGGTAGGCAGTTGCACCAGCTGGAGGTTTAATTTTGTTATATACAGCCAACTGTTCTTGTGGTGACTTATGAAGTACTCTGGATAATTCAAAGAATTTAATTTTATTACTGTTTTCAGGACCATAAGTATATGAAAATGTTGGCTCTGAGGCTTCCCAGTCTATGTTTAGTGGATGGCAATGCTCACAGAATTGTGTCAGCCTTTATCATGCCAGAAAGGGAAGGAAAGGGAAATAGCATAAAAATTCTGGAGACTAGCTGTTCATATTTCATCTTTCTTGTCAGCAGGCCTACTGCATGACAGGTGAGACAGTGACCCATCAGTGATCTGGGCAATACCTAGCGGGGTAACAGCAAAGGAGAGTAGATGTTGAACATCTGATATATGGTGAGAAAGCGGTGGCATCTGGGCTTGATGGAACTTAGAACCTGAAACAGAATATTTAGAAAAGGCATTTATTTCATTATGTTTTAATAGGATGGGAACCTGCACATAGTAGATGAAATGCCTATGGCATGGAAGCTATTCCTAGAAGTGTAAGACTGTGTTTATGTCTGCTTTATCTTCCTAAGCGTAGAAGTGAGTGCAGCATTCCAGGTGAAGATATGTAATAACTTTGCAAAATATTAATTACCTTTCCATTATTAGTATTCTCTCTGAATTTTTGAGCTTTTGACACTTGGCTTTCTTCACGGCAGCATTATATTAGGATGACAGTAGTAATGGCTTAATCCGTTTGTTGGATACTTTTCCTTTGCTCCATTTTATGTGTTCTCCTGAAAACTGGATGTTGAGTTCTGTAGTAAAATTAGAATAGAATAGAATAGGAATATTTTAGTTGGAAGGGACCTACAATGGACATTGAGTCCAACTGCTTCAGGGCTCACCAAAAGTTAAAGAATATTATTAAGGGCATTATCTAAATTCCTGTTAAACACTGACAGGCTTGGAGCACCAACCACCTCTTTAGGAAGCCTGTTCACTGTTTTGACCCGCCCCTCAGTAAAAATGTTTCCTAATATCCAGTCTGAACCTATACAGTGTGTTAGGTTCAAATTTTGCTGAGTTTCAGCCATTTCAGAACCCTACTTTGAAGTGCGTTGTCTTGCCTAAAGTTGATGTCCATTTAATGTCTACTGAGTCACGAGTGTTATAATCCATGTTGGAGTACCACAGAGAACATGAACAAAGAAGCACACGTCTCATTAAAACAAAACAAAACACCCCAAACTAACCCAACCCCTTCTCTAACCAAAACCTCAGTAAAAGACAAGTTATCATGTCTTTCCTTTTTTCAGGATTGGTGTAACTGGTACATTGTATTTTTGTTTTGTTTCATTAGTCAGATAAAATATGTAAAATGACATATATGGTATGGCTTGGGATTTTTTTAAAATATATGTTTCTATTAAGTTATTAAGAAACAAATGCAGTGTATGTCATGCCAGGCTCCATAGCTAGGGACTCATTTCATGTGAACTCAGGAACTAGTCCTGTAAATTAAAAATAAGAAAAAAAATGTAACTTTTATTTTTTTTCTTGCATGTTTCTATGCTTGCAGAGCCGTGCTCCATTACCAGTTCAAGTACCAGTATTTTTAAGATAGAGTTTTCATTTTATGACCAGAACTTAGTTAAATAAAATGTGGTGAAATAGAGCTACACAGGGAATGCCCAAATTCTTTTGAATGCTTTGGAAACTACAGAGGAAACATTTCTTCTGCAATGTATGTAACGTCCTTAATTAATTCTGTTGCATATTTACTTTGAAGTGTAAAATTTAATTGTTTCTTTGCGTTTTATTTCAACAACGTCCCAATCCTGCTTGGACACTTATAAGGACATTGCTCATTAAAAGAAGAAAATGAGATTTGTAACAAGCCTGCTCACAAAAGCAGTGAAGGGGGGGCACAAGATGGAGGCAAAA
>NW_010265220.1:0-259 GCF_000690775.1 Eurypyga helias
GGTTTCCTCTACGCAACAGCCAAACGTGCCGGGTGTATCATGAAGCAGAATTTGAGATGCAAAAACTGAGTTTTTCAGGTGCTGTTCTGGAAACCCACAACTGCTTTGTATCTCTACAGATCTGAAAGAGAGAGAGAAGAAAAATAAGCCCTTTAGGCATTTAGCTCCTAGGGTAAAGGCACCTCTTTCTGTATCAGCTCATCCGTTGCCTCTGTTGGAGTGAAATGGTGTGGCATCTCTGGTGCAAGCTTTCAGCCGC
>NW_010265220.1:370-686 GCF_000690775.1 Eurypyga helias
GCACCCGGCGGAGCTGAGCTGTCCTGCCCCCATGGAGGGGATTGTCCCTAGACACCAGCCGAGATCTGCTGGGGGCAGATTAGGGGGCTCAGGGGAAGTGATGTGTGCTGAGGTTGGGAGAGGAGGGGGTCTTCCAGGGTCCCCTTGGTGTGCCAGGAGGCTGGAGCCCCTCGGCAGGCAACAGCAGAGTCCTTTGGTGATGCCAAGCAGGGTGTCCCCTCAGCCGGGAACAGCCGGGCTGGTAACGGGCACAGACCCTGCGGCTGCCGGAGACGCGAGTCCCGGCCGGTGCTCGCAGCGGCACGCTGTCCTGTGA
>NW_010265220.1:790-1262 GCF_000690775.1 Eurypyga helias
CTTAATGCATCCCCGGAGGTGGCTGTAAAATCCCATCCTCCGCCCCGTGGACTCCCCTTCCCATGGGGGGAGGCGTCTGCTCCTGGAGACACACTGCAGTGGGGCGCCGGCACTGCCGGCGGGTCCCGGGCAGCAGTGGGGCTCGCAGCATGCCCAAGGATGCTCTTCCCTCTGTTTGCCATGGCATTATCCCGTGAGGATGGAGCACCCCTGAGCCGGTCCTTTCCCGGCTCTGCAGGCATCCGAGGCGTGGGGAAGCACGGGATGTGTAGGGTGAGCTGATGGGGGGCAGTTGGCAAACACGGCGAGGAGGGAGCTGTGGAAACGTGGTCACCGGGAGAGCACCCACCGCAGGGAGACGCTCCCTCCGTCCCAGCTGACCCATGGATCAGACACCAGCTCCCTGCTTCCCACCGGTGCCCGGGGGGGTCTGCTTTGACGCTGCCGTCGGTGGCCTACAAGGAGACAGGGG
>NW_010265220.1:1607-2331 GCF_000690775.1 Eurypyga helias
GACATCCCGAGAGGGAGGAGCTGAAGCCCGCGGGGCTCGCTCCTTGATTCCAGCTCCGGCAAGGTCCCACGGTGCCGTCATCCCACGTGCAGGAGAAGAGCCGTAAGGGGTTCAGAGCACTAGGAGTGGATGTCACCCAAAAAGGGTTTTTTTCCTTTTCTGTGGTGAAATACGAAGGGACCCCAGCAAATTTCAGTTCTTTTCTCAACAAAGAGGAGGGAAGAGCCCAGCCTGCTGCTGCCTTGGAGCAGTTCTGCAGGCGGGGAATCGGCCTGGGGAGTCCCGGGGCAGCACAGGAGGAGATGAGGTCCCCCATGGATACCAGCCCTAAATTTCCCTTTTCCTACAAAAGGAGAGGAGCACCAGGCAGGTTTGCTGCAGCGAGAGACGTGACGCTGATGCATCAGCAGCTCTTACGTCCGTAACGCTCTGACCCTGCCAGCACCTCCGTGTGAAGGTGCACGGAGAGCCGGGCCTGCTCCCGGTTCTGCCGGTCCCACGTCGGAGCAGAGGCGGGCGAGAGCTCCCGGCCGAAGGGCTCGCGCTCCGGTCCGGCACCGGCTGCAGAATTGGTTGCCCAAGAGCAGCCGGAGCTGGGGGAGACCCTCCTGTATGGAGGAGCATGAGAGGGGGAGCATTCGAAAGTCCTCTTGCTCTTCTGCACCCCTCCCCGAGCCTGGCAGGTTGGTCACCGTGACACAGCCGGGACACCGCGCCTGGCATT
>NW_010265221.1:0-238 GCF_000690775.1 Eurypyga helias
AGACCACGTGAGTGGTTTGGCGGAGGTGATGGGATATTCTGCGAAGGGGCTGACTCTTTGCCAGGACTTCTCTGTAATTCCCACTGTCGGGGGTTTCCAGGGCTGGATACACCAGCGTGGCACCTGGGCTGGTCTTGTGCCTCCTGCCCAAGGTCTGGTAACCAAACCCTGCCCCTGAGCACCCAGCAGAGTGCAGCGTGAGGAGAGGCAGAAGTCCCCTCCAGCCCAGAGGGCAAGA
>NW_010265221.1:303-5239 GCF_000690775.1 Eurypyga helias
ACACTCAGGGTGGGCCCTGTGTGCCAGCAGAGATGGCGAGCAGGAGCCAGGACCAGAGCCTGCGGGAAGATCTGACGTGTGCCATCTGCTGCGAGCTCTTCAGCGAGCCTGTCATGCTGGACTGCATGCACCACTTCTGCAAGGCCTGCATCCAGGGCTACTGGGATTGCTGCGCCAGCATCCCTTCCTGCCCCCAGTGCCGCCGCGAGTTCCCCAGCCAGACTTTCCGCACCCACTACCTGCTCTCGGGGCTGGTGGAGAAGGTGCGGCGCTGTGGTTCTGCGGAGCACCGGCACAAGATGCAGGTGAGTGGCTTCTGTGTGGCTGGGGGAGAAGGGGATGCGTGAGCCCCGTGCAGGCACCAAGAGCCCACCACCCCCTCCTTCCACAGCTGCTTTCCCTCCAAGGGACCCCTGTATGCGTCTCACCTGGCCTGAGTGCAATGACATCTGTGTCTGATTCATTCCTTTTCCCTGTTTTCCCTGGCTGTTTCTCACATAGGGACCATGCAGCTGTGTGCGCTGCTTGAGGGGCCAGCCCCTTCACAAGTCAGTTCACAGCACACAGGTTTTAAACCTTCTGCAAACAGATATCTGGGGCTGGAGCTCCCAGTCTTAAAAATAAATATTTCCCTATGTGCACACATACACATTTCTCAAGCCTGTGCGTTGGGTACTTTCTTCACCTTAGTGCCTTTATAAGAAATCCTGTTGTAGCCTCCTGCTAATACTGGCCGCAGGAATTGGGATTGCTCCTGAATCGCAGCAGAGTAGCAAAACGATCTCATCTTTTCCTCATTCCTGCAGAAGCGCCTGGAAGATGCTTTGCAAGCTCGTCAGAAGGAGCTGGAGAACTTCTTGCGGAGGAAGTCTGTGATGCAGGAAGATATCTGTGGCCTGACGGTAATGCCTTGCCGTAGCTGCTCTTTGTACAGCCTCTGGGCTAATGTTCACAGGGGATCTGTGTATTGCTTCAGCTGAGATTCAGCTCAGCTTCCTGTAAAAATCTGGACAAATAACCAGGTAGGGATCTGAACAAACTCCCCTGCATGTAGCTCAAAGCCCATCACTACTGAAGCATATTCAGTGGAGGCTTTGGGAAGAGGCATTAAGCCCTCAGTAATGCAGTGTTTACAGGGTGTGGCAGTGCTGAGACAGGGTGAGTGGGGAGAGCTGTCGGCAGAGCAGCCTGTTCTGGCCCTGCAATGCTCCTGCTTTGGGAGAGGGTTAATTCCTGGAAGCTCTAAAATCCTCTTGTGTGTCTGAAGGGGTGGCAGCAAAGCTGAAGGAGCCGGGTCAGTAGCAATGTTGGTGCTTCAGACGGCAGCAGCCTTGTCACAAGGACCGTGTTTGGGTTCACTGTGAAGCTGTGAGACAGTGTAAGGAGCCTGAGTGCTCTCTCCAGGCATGAGTGGGACCAGGCTGCCTCCTTGTCACTCATCAGTGAAGCAAGAACACCCACAGGCTGACTGCAATTCCGTGAGTGACATAAAAGTATTGAAAGCTAAGGAAGGAGAGTTTAAGGAAAACACACGTAGGTCAGAGGTGAGATAAAACCCCTGTGAGCCTGCCTCCTGACCGAGTCTGATCCCCCTGCCAGCGCTGTGTTTCGTACCTCTATCCCACTGCCAGATTTGGAATGGACCTTAGAGGTTAATGAAAACGTGTTAGCAAATACACGCGTGTGGCTGATGTCCCGTTGCAGGGAAAGATCTGACTAAGAGGGGCTTTGAGAGTAAAGGAGCAGGAGCTGAGCGGAACGGGGAGGCTGTGCACGTCCTCTGGGTTCTGGTGTGTCAGCACCTGCTAGACCAAAGGGAGGCTGGGGTGCCGTGCCGGCTGGGGAAGCTTCGGATGCCATCTGAGGGAGATGGGCTTCCTGCTGGTAGAAAGGGATGCGTGTTTCAGGAAGCGCTCCTGCAGAAAATGAGGGCTAAGGTTGCACTTAGAGATTAAAAGCTTAAAGATTGGGAAAATAAGGAATCATTGGCTGGCTGCTGTAAACAGGCAGGAAGGCAGCGAGAGCGCCGCAAGGTTGGCTGGCCAACTAAACAGCTGGGAAAAAGTGACCTCTGAAGAGAGCGGAATGGGACTTTGTCAGCTTTAACTGCGGAGTTTCGTTTGTGCAGCTCCCTTGTCTCTCTGGTACAAACAGGAGCCCTGAGTGATGGAGGCATCAGAGAAAAAGAGCAGGTTACCAGGGTCAGGCAGCTCTGCACAGGGTCGGGCACAATGGGAAGTGAATCCTGACTAACTCGACAGATGAGTCTGCAGCTCCAGAAAAGCACAGGAGTTCCAGTTTGCACCCAAGCAAATTCCTGGTGGTGTGGGAGAGGGTTTGTGGGCTCCTGCTGAGGCTGTGTGCAAGGGTTTCTAGTGAAGGTGACTGAGCCGTTGGTAGGGCTTGGGTTTTATCCCTTTTGCTCTGTGGCCTTGGAAGTTGTCCTTGTCTCTGTTCTCCATCTGCAGAAGTTGTGGGAATGTCTGAGACTGATTTCCAGGAATCTTTAAGCAGGGTAACGGTCCCGGCCATCCTGTGCACCTGCTTGTTTGATGTAGCTGCCAGACTCACCTTCTGCCCTCTCCCTCTGCTCAGAAGGTGTCTGGGGAGCTGAACTTAAAGATCCAGGCGGAGTTTGCCCGCCTTCATCAGATCCTGGAGGAAGAGGAGAGAGCTGTGCTGGCAGAGCTGGGCCAAAAGGAAGAGCAGTCGCTGGCACGGCTGCACGGGGATGTCCACCAGCTGGAGAAGGGGATATCAGTGCTGCAGAGGGACATAGAGCACATAGAGCAGACCCTGAGCAAGATGGAAGAGGTGTCATTGCTGGAGGTGAGAGTGCTTGGCTGACCCTGGCAGGAGGCTGAGGGGTGTTTCAGCAGGTGAATTTGGGATGGGGAGAGTCCTAAACGATAGCGTTGGGCTGTACCTGGAAGTCATTCTCTCTGCCATCCCTCCTGACCATCTACTCAATTACTTGGAGTCTGGAGGGTTTAGCCACACGGGATATGGTGATCTCTCAGGTGTCTCAGGAACCTTCCTCCTCTGTCACCCGTGTGAGATTGCCTTGGCTGCGGTGCCCAGGCAGCTTCCCCTGGGGTGGGGGAACTGGCAGCTTGGTTTCCTATCTCGGTGCTGCCTGACTGCGGGAGACAGGACAGGGAGCTTATTTGTGCAGCTGCGTGAATCGCGGACAGTGACTGCTAATTCTCTCTGCTCCTCACTGCAGGTGGAGAGCCTGGATATCAGGTACGTGTCTGGCATGGCAGAAGCCGATTCCCTTTTCAGGAGCTTATCTCTGTCCCTGGCTGGGACCACATGAGGAGGGATCTTATCTCCAGTTTTAAAAGCATAGCAAATAGCTCAGCGAGCTGCTGGTGCTGTGTCAGGTGGGGGCTGGCTCCAGCATGTGCGGGATGCTCTTCCCAGGGAGCGTGCGTGTTGAGGTGGCTGGAGGAGTGGGCTGGTTGGGTTGGGCGCAGGAGCCACGCGTGCTGCAGGCAGGAGCAAGGCTGATGCCGCTGACTTTGGGTGCTTTGGTTTCTCCCTGCCCTCTCTCAGCTTCTCAGGGCTCCCAGGGGTGCAAAACTGACCCCAGGGTGCAGGCTTGGCTGAGGCTGTGAGTAGCTGAGGGCCAGAACCGCCATGGGGGGTGGTGTCCTGTCCTCTCCCTGCGGTGGGATGCCGGCCTGGCCTGTTTGCTGGTGCGGGCATCCTGCTTGGGTGTGCTGGGTGCTGGTCTGCCATCAGACACCGCCCTGTGAGCCGTGCTGCTGCATTTGTCCTGGCCCTCAGCACCTCTGGGCTGACCTGCTTCCCATAGTGGGATGGGGAGCAAGCAGCCACCGGGGAGGTTTGTCCTGCCTTCACCAAACCCGTTGCACCACAGCCCTGAGCGCACTGGTGCCTCGCACAGCGGAGGGGCTGACTGCTGCTCTCTGTGCCCCAGGCCCGCGCTGCGCATGGATACCCAGCCTGCCTTAGACCTGCAGCACTACAGGGACAGCCACAGCGGCCCCTTGCAGTACATCTTCTGGAGACGGATGCTGCGGTACATCCACCCCGGTGAGCAGACGGGTGTGCGGGATGCTGGTGGGGCCAGGGATGCTCTGCAAAGGGAATGATGCAGCCAGTAAAATGCCATGCTTGACATCTCCACAGCTCCAGCCCCGCTCACCTTTGACCCTGAGTCAGCCCACCCCAACCTGGTCTTCTCCAGAGACCTGACAGCAGTGACAGAGAGGAATCAAGCCCTGCCCGTCCCCAGCAGCCCCCGGCGCTTCCGTCAGTGCGTCAACGTCCTGGGCTCGCAGATCTTTGAGAGTGGCCAGCACTACTGGGAGGTCTGGGTGGGCAGCAAAACCAAGTGGGATCTGGGGGTGGCCGCTGAGACTGTGGATCGGGCAGCAAAGGTCAAGCTGTGCCCAGAGAATGGCTACTGGACGCTTCGCCTGCGGAACAGGACGGAGTACTGGGCCACTGCTACCCCCTGGGTGCGCCTGACTCCCCACCGGCACCCCCGGAAAGTGGGGGTCTTCCTGGATTGCCAGGAGGGCACTGTCACCTTCTTCAACGCCGGAGACATGTCGCACCTCTTCACCTTCCACCAGGTCTCTGCAGAGAGATACTGCCCCTTCTTCAGCACCTGCTTCAGCGACGGGAGGATCAACGTGGAGCCCATGCGCCTCTGCCACCTGGCCCTGTGAGGGACGGGGGAGCGGGTGCTCACCACCTTGGCTCCGTGTCACCGCCGCAGGCTGCCCGGGGCCGTGCTGGGGACCGCTCTTGCACATGTGGACTTGGTGGGTGTTGGAGGGGCTTGGTTTTGGTTTTGGGAGGGAGGAGGAGGATGCATCTGTCTGGGCTGTGGGTGTCACACTGCATTCCCAGAGGCACCTGGCATCCCTGGGATGCCGGAGCATTGCACAGGTCAGTAACT
>NW_010265221.1:5278-8200 GCF_000690775.1 Eurypyga helias
AGACCCTGTGGGGGAGGAGGGGGGTGGGTCCTGGAGCACCATCAGGTGCTTCCTGGCACAACTGTGTCCTGGCAGTGGGCTTCCTCTGCCCCAGGAGCTTCGTGGGGAGCAGCTCCGGGGTGGCACAGAGGGAGCTCTGGTGCCTGACGTGGGAACACTGCTGCCTCCCCTCTGCTCAGTCGCCATTAAAGCTCATCAGAAAGACTGCTGCCCGCTGGGCCTGCGCGTGGTTTGTGTGCCGGTGGGGTGTAGCCCAGCCCAGGGGGGCACAGAGCTGCCTCCTGCCCCCGCTCCAGCCCAGGCTCCTTCCCTCAGCGCGCCTTCTCCCATTCTTGGCCTCTTCCCCCTGTGTTGGGCTGCTTGGGAACACGGTGGGTGTTTGGCTTGAGCCCACTCCTGATTTCAGGTTCTTGGGCTTCGAGATGCAGCCTCCTCTGGCCTCCCTCAGCCTTAAGGGTTTGTCTGAGTCCCATTTGGGGCAACTTGACAAAAGCCCAAGCAGCCCCCGCTGCTGGGAGTGGCTCTTTGCCCATCAGCCCCCTGGCAGAGCTGCCCGGGGTGAGGAGGGATGGGACGGCAGCCTGGGGCTCCCAGGGAGGGAAGTTGAGAGGAATTGGCCCCTGCAGTTCGTGCCGGGGGGGGTGCTGGCCATGCCACTGCTTCCCTTGGCCTTGCTTCCAAGGCAGTGGAGTTGGCTTGAGGCAGGAAGTTTTGGAGTGGGTCTGAGCCTGGCTGGAGAATTGGGTGGGAGGGAGGATGGCAGTGCCTGGGCTGGGTGGGAGCATCATGTTTATCCCAGTTGAGTCCACTCCAGGTTCAGAGCAGAGGCTGGAGCTACCCTGACCCTGGTGCTGTCTTCTGCAGAGGCTCAGCTTTTTGTGCCGCTGGAAGGGCCAGGCAGGAGGGCTTACCAGCTCCTGCTTGCCCCAGCCAGTCCTTCCCTGGCCACCCCCCTGCCCAGTGGGGCTGTGCCGAGACTGGGCTCTTCTGCCCTGGCACCAGCACCCCCGCAGCAGAGGACTGCGCAGCCGGGGGGGTGGTGACCCGTGCAAGCTGCAGGCAGCACCCTGGGGCTGTGTGAGCGTGGGGTGGAGGTGGGTGCAGAGGGGACACGGTTATTGGGAAGCTGCTGCTCTCTACAGCCTTGCTTGGGGTTGGGTGTGCTCGGAGGGGCTGTTGGTGGTTTCTGGTCCCTCCTGGTCCCCAGTTGGGCTTTAGCTGGTGAGCGAGCTCTGCTCCCTCTCTGAGCCTCTGGCCTGGGCTCAGTGTCCGCTCCCAGCTCCTGCATTGTCCTCTTGCTGCCCCTCTGCTGAAACAGGAGTAGAGAAGGAGCTGTTAGCTTGGAACTGCTGCTGTGTGGGGCTGTCACCCCTCCATGAGGGCTGGGAGCCTCTGCGGGCAGGTGAGGCTGGTTTGATGGGAGCAGGGAGCTGTGGCTGGGTGTCTGAAACCTGCTGCCTCCCCAGCCTGCCCTGAAACACAAGGAAGTGGGGCTGGGCAGCAGCAGGCAGCTGATCCTGAAGTGCCAGGGGAGCGGAGCTGGCAGGCAGCGAGTGCAGCCGGGCTGTGTGTGCCGCTGCCACCTTCTACACCCTCTTGCCAAAGGAGAGCTGGAGAGCAGCAAAACCTGCTTCTCCCAAATCCCTGGGCCAAGCAGGCTCCCGAGCAAGCACATTGTCCTTCCTCCTGCTGGGCTTGCTGGGCTGTGCAGAGCTGTCTTTTGGGGTATAATGCTGGCTCTGGCAGGATAGCTGGGGCAGGCAGAGCTCCTGCCTGGCACGTACCACAGCTCCTGCGCGCGGGGAAAATGCTCCTCCGAGCCGCTCTATGTAAAGCCCGGTGAGGACATTCTGCCTGAAAAAGGCATTTCACTGATCAGATGCAGAGTGGAAACCGGAGTGAATGCCCTCACAGAGCGGGTCTGGCCCTGGCTCAGGGCAGGGAGAGGTGGCACCGTGGGGGTGACACATCCCTATCTGCCCCAGCATCCGGGCTCTACCCCTGCTCTCGCCATCAGCCCCCAGGACTGGGCTGTGTTGTCCCTGCGGGTCACCTCGTCGTTCAGTCCGGGGTATCCTCAGGGCCGCCCCAGTGTGGTTCCCTGGAGCTGGGCAGCGTCCGGCAGCTCCGGCCCTGGCCCCCTGCCCCGTGTCTGTGTCTTCATCCTGTGCCTTGGGGAAGCCTTTGCTTCCTCGGGTCCCCCCACCTGCTGGAAGGGCGACAAGATTTAAAAATAAGATCCTTTTGTTTCCCAGGGCGGCAACAATGGAAAGGTTGCATCGGTCCCACCATCTCCCTGGGTTTGTGATGGAAAATTCCCCGATGCCGTGGGACGGGCCCTCGCGGGCGTCCTGCCGTTAGATGGCAGCATGGACGGGCTGCTCCGGCGCTGCCGCCTTTGGGCGCCGATGGATGGGGGATCCCAAATTCCCTCGATTTTTGCGGTGCCAGAGGATCTTCCCCACCGTCCTAGGTCAGGCCCTCTGCTCTTCTCGCGCTCAGCCCCCCCCGGCAGCCCTTGGGCCGTGCAGTGTCCGGCATCAGCGGCGTGATGTGATTCACCAACTGGCCGCACCTCGCTGCTCATCTCGGGTACGGTGACCCCTGATGCTCACAGGGGTCCCCAGCGTGGGTACGCTGCTGTGGTGGGGAGCCCCAGGGCTGCCCCATCCCCGATCGTGGCCCCCAGCACCAGGGGAGGGCTCTGATCCCACAACCTCAGCTCTTCTCTCCGTGGCAGTGGGCATCGCTGCCCCTCCGAGCGGTCCCCAGCTCGGCCTCATCCCCCCGTCACCCCAGCGAGTTTTTAAAGTCTCTCCAGAGAGTTGCAGGGGTTTGGGCACCCACCTGGAACAGGGGGACACCGTCACTTTATCCTCCTTTGGGATCGGGGAGGGTGGTGGCCCAAATGAGTGTGCTAAA
>NW_010265222.1:0-788 GCF_000690775.1 Eurypyga helias
CGCTGGAATGCCAGGACACCCGTGTGCCGCACTCGGCTTCGTCTGAGAGATCCGAGAGACCCTCCATGAGCCCCACGGCACATTCCGGGGATGTCAGCGTGCGGATGGGAACACATGCCTATTAATTTGTACTAAAAATTGCAATTTTTGCTAAAAATTGAAAAGGAGGGTGCAAACACTCTTAAAAAGCTGGATAAAGCACCGTTTCCTGTGCGATCATTCCCCCCGGCATGGGTTTGCCTGGAAGGGAACGCGATACGTGTGTCCGTGGCTCTCGCGAGAGCGAAGGTAACTCTGGGGGGGGTTTATCTCGTGGGTGAGCTCACCTGCTGAGGGGCTAGGAATGGAACAGAACCCGAGCCCAACTCCCAGCCCGATCTCTGAGAAGCTGCCTACGTGAAACGGAACCAGCCGACTCCGAGGTGGCAGCGGTCACAGCCCTGGAGATCCGTGGGGTGTGTGGCTGGGGGGAGAGCAGCAAGATGAGTTCCCATCCAAGTGCATTGGCTTGGAAAATGGGGAGAGTGTAGGGTCAGGCGCACACGTTCCCCGGGGAGCGCTCGCCGTGGGCAATGGGAAACGGAACGAGCTTCAGCCGACGCCACCGTGATTACCTGTTTCAGTGGCAATTTTCTGTACTTCCCAGTATTCCAAAGGTATCCGCCTGCTCACGGAGCGTTGCTGAGGGAGGGGGAGTGTTCCCTTCCATCAAGGAACGTTGATTAGCAAAGCCCCTGCAACCCTCGCCGTGGGCAACGTACTAATCCCACCCCATGGTGAATGGCAGC
>NW_010265222.1:924-1457 GCF_000690775.1 Eurypyga helias
ATAGCAGCTCCCCAGTGTCCTGCTGCCCTGCAGCCCACACAGGGTGCTGGGGAGGAGCGTGAATGGGACCCAGACCGTGGAACCACAACCCCCTTCTCAGGGACAGCGTATTCCATCCGCGATGCCTGGGAATTACCCTGGGAGGGAGAGCTCGCCCGGGCTCCGTACCTGCCTCTTGCCCCCCAACCTTCGCCACCCCCAGGGTCAGGCACGGGCGAGGGTCTCCCCGTTCTTTTGTGAGTGTCATATGCCACGAGCAGTGTGTATCCGGCACCAGATGATCCAAATCCTGCCGGGGTTTGATGATGCTCCAGGACGTGGCAGCACCCGCAGTGCTGCGAGTCGCTTCTGTCCGCGCTGTGTTTATAACGGATATGTATGTTAAATTCTATATATTATGGTGTGCAGATAATTTTCATTGCTTTCGTCTGTATTTTATCTTGTGAAGAAGCCAACACCTTTCCTGGGCGATGCTTCCCGGGATTTATGGAAGGATTGTTTACCAAACAACAGTCCTTCCTTCAGTTCTGTCC
>NW_010265222.1:1490-2749 GCF_000690775.1 Eurypyga helias
CGAAGGTCACGGTTTTTGGGTCAGAGGTCCGAGTCACGGGGGATTCAAAGAGATTAAATATCTTCTTCTCCAAAACTGGAGGTTTGGATAATTAATTGCTCCCGGAACATGAAAGCTTTCCATGATTGCCCTCCCTATATGCCAGATTCATTCTCCTGCCCTCGTTATTCGTTTCTGCGGGGGGTGGGAAACACGTGCAGATGCTAAAAAAAAAATCCCTTTTTGTAAAACACGGTCGGCGTTATTCAGAACAGGAGCTGACTCTAAAATCATACAAATGCTTCCAGAGGATCCTCCGGACATGGATCTCCTCTGGTTTGGGAAGCCGTGCGTCGCTGCAAAACGGTAGTTGCCGGTAAAAAATCCGAAGGGAAGTACAACGCGGCACGGCTCAAATTTACCAGGTCTCCTTCCTAGGCCTCTCAGAGAATTCCAGTGTTTTAATGGTTTTTATCTCCAGGCCTCATTTACGGGCTCTTCCCTTCGGGTTTCCCTCCATGGCGATGGAGCCGGGGTGGACAACGGCCCGTTCAGCCCCTGGAATCCCCTGGCTTCACCTCCAAGCATCTTGTCCGACTCCTCCAAGGATTTAAACACACGTTGAAATTAATCTGCTGGATAAAGCCTTTTCTTCATAGTCTTTCATTAATCACCCGCCCTTCCCATATTTCCTGGTAGGAAAATAGATTTTGAAACCTGTCAGCTGTGGTTTTGTGGGATTCATTTTGTGCCTTTTCCGTCTGCGCTGCCGGGGAGGAGGGAGACAATTAACTGATGCTTTAAAAATGCAGAGCACTCATTACTCTACTTAGCTAATAGATGTGAATTATGTAACGATGGGATGCGCTTAGGGTATTAAATATAGATTTTTATTTTGGGATATTAGGTTTCCCAGCAAGGCAGGGGATTGGCACGGCTGAAAATTCAGTTCCCAGTCATATATAAAACAGGTGGCTGCAAAATTTGGGCCCAGATTTGGAAGAAATAACAGAAAACCCATCAGTAGATGTGGCGTGAGAGGGTGCTGCCTGTGCTGGGGCAGCTGTGTCTGCACTGCAGGGAGCCCTGCGCCCCCCACGGGGGTTGGGGCTGGGGAAGAGCTTGGGGAAGGATCCGTGCCCGAGAGGGGGTCGTCTGCCGGACATGGGGGCTTTTGCCTTTGGACAAGTACCTTCATTAGACAGTTTTCAGACCAAAATTTCTAATTTGCAGCTAAACACCCCAATTCAGGGCTCTTGATTTCTCCCATCTTCTTTCTG
>NW_010265223.1:0-239 GCF_000690775.1 Eurypyga helias
TCCAGGTCCCCCTCCATCCCTCAGCGAGGCTGAAGGAGCTCCTGCTCATCCTCCATCCCCCGGCGATGCTGACGGAGGGCCTGTTCACTCTCCATCCCTCGGCAAGGCCGCGTAACGCTCCTGCTCATCCTCGCTCTCGCTCCAGCGGGTTGCGGCGGGAGGCGGTCGCTGTGGCAACGCGCGTGCGGCGCAGGGAGGGGATGCTGGCGCAGGCATGGCTCCCGGCGGACACGCAGCCC
>NW_010265224.1:0-646 GCF_000690775.1 Eurypyga helias
CTGGTGGCTGGGGCAGGGGAAGGCCCCACCCTGCACCCCTCCTGCATCTGCAGGTGCTGCCTGTCCGGGAGCATCCTTGGGCTTCATCCTGAAAGCCCCTCGGTGCTTTAGCAGCGTGGCTGGGGGTTCAGAGCGGCGATGCCAAAAAACCGAGGGAGGGAGCTCAACCCTTTGGACCTGCCACCCCTGCACCGGATTCACCAGAAAATCCCAAGTTTGGAGGGCTTGACCAGACCCGTGACCCTCCGGCGCACTCCTCCGCTCCTCCACTCGGTCCCTTACAACATGCCGCACTGCGCAGGTCCTTTCTCGTGTGGGCTCCCGGGACACCTCTGCAACGGTGGAGCGGGAAGCAGGAGCGCATCCCCGGGTACCAGGGGAGCTGGCCAAAGGCTGGATCACCCCATGGACTCATCCCTCCTTGGAACAAGGTCCATTTCGGATGGTGCAGTTCCCTTTTTTGGCAGATCTCACCTCTTCAGATGTCCCCAGCCCACGTGCCACCTCCCCTGGGAACTTGCTCCTCCTACCTGGGGTGCTCCATTTCCTACATTTCCAGGAAGTTTTCTGGCCTTTACCAAATACCCTACAATTAGTTAATTAATAAGCTAATGAGGCAACTCTGGCCGGCTTCCCCCATGTCTGA
>NW_010265224.1:731-5258 GCF_000690775.1 Eurypyga helias
CAGACTCAGCCCAACCACCTCTAGCGAATCCCCGGAGGCATCAGCCCATTACGGAGCGACCAAGTTCCTGGAATTAGTCGTTAGATGAAGAACCATGGCCCCGGAATTAGCAAAGGCGCGTGCGATGCTGAGGGCTCCCCTGGGCCCCCGGCGGGGGAGCTGAGCGAGCGTGCTGGTGTGTCACTCTGGGAACGCATCCGGCTGCCCCTTTATCAGTGAAAAACAGGACAAGGAAAAATGAGTAGGGAGTTGGGTGGGGGGAATATAAAATCATTACCAAAACTCCTAATACAGTGGGAGAAATGTCAATACGAACACTGAACTAATGGGCTGGTTGCCTCAAAAATTTTATTATCTCTGAAGTTTTAAATAATGCATCGCATTCAGATCGCTGACATTAATCTTTGCTCCTCCAATTCAGCACAAGGCAAGTGGTAAATCAGGGATACTGACCCTTGTCTGCGCATTTTGCAGGTAGGAATGGAGCAAGGATTTATTTATTAGCTAAGTCATGATTGATTTATGGGAGTTTGGCTTGATCGAGTTAATTACGAACAGTAAGTTACTGTTCGGCCGGACGCTGCCGCCGTCCGGGGGGCGATAACGCCGTGATAAGATACTGGTGTCTGGTTCACCCCAGAGTTTGGGGTCGGTTACCTGCGGCAGGTGAAATCGCCATCGATGATCAACCCGACGCGGAGCAAGGTCAGAGTTACACTGGGCTCCAGTTTAAAGTGGGCTGGGCTAGGGCAGGGCTTCTTTCTCACGTGGAAAAAGAGGGTTAAATGGTGATTTGGTCATGATGCTATGAATGTGTCACCTGTGGGGACCCCGGCTGGCTGGGGGGCAGGGACAGCACCCCGGGACCCAGCGCTGTGCTGATCCCCACTGGCAGCGGCAAGGAGGACATGCCCACGGTGCAGAGGAGGTGCCCACGGCGAGGTGGACGTACCCATGGCGCGGAGGATGTACCGATGGTGATGAGGACATGCCCGTGGCAAGGTGGACGTGCCCACGGCAGAGGTCCCAGGCAGGCTGCCTTCCCTGGGCAAGGGAAGAAGAAAGCAAAGGAACCCCCTCAATTCTGAGCCAAGGCACATCTAAAAAATTAATCTGGGGCTGGGATTTTCAGGATCTTGCGGGTGCTGGGCACTCAACCCCAGTGAAATTCTGGCAGCTGTGACATCTAGAGCTCTTACAAAGTTCTAGTCTTAATTGTTCACCTTTTTTTCCTACCTCCCAGCTGTGGTTCAGGCTTCCAGCCTTTTCCAAACAAGTTTATCCATCCTTAATTACCGCTAAGAAAGTGACCCCGTGTGAGCACCGCCGCTGCTCTCCTCTTGGCTGACAGACAACTGCCAGCCAGGCGAGAGCTGCTAATTAGTAATTGATAAATAGGAGTGTGCTGTCTTCCCCGAGCAGCGTCCCACTTGATGACAGTAATTAATTGTTCATTGATCCCCCCCAGGTTGATGGGAGCCCTGCCGAGGTGGCCACTGCAGCTCAAGGCTCTTTCAACCGAGAGAGCGTGGGCCAAGCGACGATGCCAAGGAGCGGCCAGGCAGGGACCCCCCTCCACCCAAGGACATCCCCCCTTGAAACAGCGATGCCAGAGCGTGGTTACACAGGAATCAGGGAATCATGGAATGGTTTGGGTGGGAAGGGACCTTGAAGCCCCCCCAGTCCCACCCCCTGCCATGGGCAGGGACACCTTCCACTAGACCAGGGTGCTCCAAGCCTCATCCAGCCTGGCCTTGGACACTCCCAGGGATGTCATGTTATAACTTAAAACCAGCCCTCAGTTTAATTCTTCACCTTGCTCCTAGTCCTTCATCACTGCAGGTATTAAAGCAATAAAACATTAAGGCCATGTGAAAAATGGATACATCAGAAAGGGGAAGGCGGCCGTGGGTGTGCAGACGTGTGTGCCCAGGATTTGCGTTGAGCAGTCCCAGCGCGTCCTTACCCATGTGCAGGCTGAAGACCTGGGGCGTGAGGTGGGCGGGAGGCGTGTGAAGAGAAGCTATTCCCGCGCCTGCCGCCCTCAAGGAGCGTCTGCCTTCAGCGAGAACAAACACGAGGCCTGAAACACTGACCCGAAAATGGATTTGCATTTTGTCGTGTCCCAAACACAGATTTTCCAAGAGGAAAACCAACTGAACCACTTTAAAAAAAAAACCAAAACAAAACCAGCTTAACTAGATTTTTAAATTACATCTCCCAAAGCAAATTCTTGAATGTCAACTGTCAACCCCAAGGGTTTTTTTGATGCTCATTATCACCCTATAAACTCCCTGCGAGAGAGGATATTTCCTGCCCAGACACTTCGGTCTGTCATGGAAAAGCTGACCCAGCAGAGCAGGGGCGAAGCGGATGCTCCTGACAGGCCGACGTCCCGGCGTTTGGCTTCTGGGGACACTGGTGACAGCATGGGAAGCTCCACCATCCTTTCCAGCAGGATTTTCATCTTCCACCCCATGCCCAGCACCCTTCACCTGCAGCACCGAGGTGCCATATCTCGGCTTGGGACCATCCGAAATGTACCCCGGGTCACCCTCAGGCGGGCACGGCTGCCGTGCCTGGGCCATTCTCTCCCACAGCTCTCGGGGACGTTGTGGCTCTCTCTCAGGCTTTAATTAATGGTCTTTCCATTCTTTCCACCGTTTGGGTCAGGCTCCCAAGCGCCGATCCGTTTGATAGCACCCCGGGGAGCCTTTTGTTCTGAATAGGTGAAAAATTGTACCCACAAAAAGAGATTCCCCCTCCGATCAATTCCCTCTAACAACTTTATTGATTAGCTGCAGGAACATTTTTCATTTATTAATTATGAAGAAGATGTTCCAGTGATTTCTTAAAGTTAACTGTTGGGCTTTTCCCCTCCCCGCAGCTCGCCCTGCCCAGCCGGTGGGTTCTAAAAAGGCCCCGCAGGGACTGACACCTCTTCCACACTCAAACCTGCTCAGTGGGATCTCAGCTTGCTCCTCCCCGCAATGATCTGCCAGCCTAATGATTTAATTAATTGCGGTCAACCTTGGAAAACCAATTTTGCCTCCATGCTTTGAGGTTTTCCATGGGAGGAATGCAGGGGGAATGAAAATCATCTTGAGACCGAGCGACCCAGTCGGCGTGAGGGCAGAGAGCACCGGAGGCATCTGGAGCCAGCACAGATCTCCCCAGGACCTGGTGCAATACCATTTCCCCTCCCTGTTATCACTAACCAAGACTTTAGGGTGCATTGGCCACGTCCTCCTTGATCCAAGATCCCAGAGCGGACATGCGGAATCCGGCCCGCACCGCTGGGACAGGGAGGTCGCCTTGGCCCCGGGCCTGTGCACGCTGGGCCGGCCTCCATTGCTTTTTCACTGGGAATTACTGACATCCCAGGTGACAAATCCTGAGGTCAGGAGCCATTTACACACACAGAAGGGATGACGTGCTGTTCTCCATGCCCCAAACATGTGATTCTCCGTGGCTCCAGCCTCAGGAACACAGCACCACCCCCCCACACACAAACCCCAACGTCACGGGGCCTAAGGGTGTCCATAAACCACACTCACACAGTAAATTGAGAGCAGGAGTCAAGTGAGGGCAAGGAAGCATGAGGGCAAGTTGGAAGGAGGGAAAAGGAAGGTCAGAAAGAGGGTAATTAAGGAAATGCAGCAAAGAGAAATTACACAAGAGAGGATTAGAAACGTACAATTGGTGTTGGTACCTGGGACCATAAATCATATGGAGGTGGAAGGAGATCGCACAGCGCTGAAGGGAACCGAAGGGTGATAGTGGACTGATTATGAGTTTGAAATATGGCATGTTGGCAAAAAATCTGCGATGATTTATCTTCTGTCACAGGCTATCCCCGAAAAGGTGGCAGGCCTTTCCCATATAGCTCTTCTGAGACTGAAACTCCAGCGCTGAATTGATTTCTGAGTCTGTGCTCAGCTGAGGATGGTAACAAATAACACAGAGAAGGAAAAATTAGGAAATCAAAAAAAGGAGATTACAGTCACAGGAAAACAAAAGCATCAAGCATGCCCTCAGCCCAAGGGGTGGAGGGCAGAGATTTGGGTACCTGTTTGCCATTTACACCCCTGGAAACAAAGATGACATGGGTGGTTACCCAAAATTATCCTTTAACGTGTTATCAAGGGTATATAAAGCTTTAATAACGGGGTTTTCAACCGAGGGACCCAATGCGAGCGGCCTGGGGTGCACGGGGACCCAGCAAGTGGGACCTGGAAAGGACCATTGGAGGGTGGGAGGCAAACCATGAGCCTGAGAAAAGCTTCCGAAGGAGCTGCTGGCAAGAAGCATAAACCAAAAATTTGCAGTGGCAGGAATAAAGAACGGAGTGGGGAAAACAGAGAAGATGATCAATATCTGAAGACCAGAGACAAGAAAAGCGTGAATGGTTTTTACTCCTGACTTATGCGACCAGGGGCCTGAGCTGAAGACTTGTTTCTCTCACAGAAAACGTAGCATAGTCAAAAAATGAGAGAGATTGAAACGAGGGCATCGACTGCCACATCC
>NW_010265224.1:5294-7740 GCF_000690775.1 Eurypyga helias
AGCCTGGATGGGGAAGGGTGGCCCTGGGGCATCTCTGCAGGCGGTTCCCACCACCTGGACACAGTCCAGCTCACGGAAGGTGTCTCTGTCCCAAAACAGGGACTGGCAGCTGCCTGGATACGGCAAAGGCGGCACGACTTCCCTGAGCTTCCTCCAGGGACTCTGCCCCCAAAAAAAAAACCCACCACGCCGCGGCACACGGTAAACACAGCACCGAACTGGTCACGTCGGGCAGAGGCAAGGCAAGAGGACGCTTATTTTCCGTGGTATGCACAGCTCAGGGTAAAGGACCTAGGGATGTGGCCTGCACGTGGTTCATCTTCGCTACCCTGGGGGCCCAGGAGGTCCTGAGCATCACCAAAGTGCTGGACATGGAACAACCCTTCTCCACCTCCTCCATGGTAAGAACTGGGGGCCTCAAACAAACCCAGCGAGGGAGAGCTCAAACCAGGGGAGATGCCTATAAATACGGCGCAGGACTTGCTGCCAGATGCGAGGGACTTCGATCGGATCCCACGCAGACGGCAAGGAACCCGCAGCCTCTCCGGGAGACCTGCATTGGTGCTCAGCCATCCTTCTGGTTGGAAAATTCCCCCCAGAATGAACCTGAACCTTCCCTGCACATCACTAGCAGCAATGCCGCACCTCTGTTTTCCTGCTGTCCTACTTCCGCGCTGGCTCCATGGGGGTGACCAGGAGGTCAAGGGACCAGCTCGGTCAGCATCACCGAGTGCCTCTTCGGCACAGGCGGGATTAGGGCTGGGGAGTCCCCGGGTCCGGGGTCCTGAACCGGGCTAAACACAGGACTCCTGCTGTAAAACAGATGGGAAGGAAAAATGGTTGGAGGAGATTAATAATAATACTGATAGAAAACTAGATCGAAGGGATCAGGATATAACAGAGGGGCACAACAATAATTCGATGCCTCTGCGGTAAATAAAGAGGACAGATGCTTGTTTAAATTTGGGGATTAGATTTTGTAGGCTAAAGAAGATAATAAATCAAATTATTATGGTATTAAAACATTGGTTCTCCAGTGGACAAGCAGTTTGGAAAGGCCCTTGTCACTAAGAGCTGGGGAGGAGGGGACAGGCTCTCGGGCAGGGTTCAGTTTTCGGGCACTGGTGGCGGTGCCGACATCCCCAGCCTGGTGATGCCACTCTGTCCCATTGTGGGCACGTTCTGAGCTGAATGTGTAAAACTCAGGTATGGGCTGGGTTCTGCAGTTGTTTATTTAGTGATTTCTGTGAATGCTCACACAAATAGTAAAATAAGAACTAAAAGACGCAAGAGGGGTACTTCAGCACAGGGAAAATTCATTCTTCAGGGGTTCCTTGGGGCATGGGATGAGGATCTTTTTGCCATAATTCTCTAGCTCGTGTGCCACTTGAGCTTTGGTAAAATCATGGCATTTCAGTGGGATCATTCAGGTATAGGATGGTCAGGTACCAGAACACCTTACCGAGTAATTGGGGGGGGTGAGACACATGACGTGTCTTTACACTTGAAGAGGTGCCCTATAAAAATAGGTGGGTTTGGGTTTTTTATTTTGTTTCCCCTTGCTTTTTTACAAGTTTTGGGTGAAGAAATGTCCTGAGTGGCCCCACTTATCACCAGAGCTGGACCCAA
This sequence comes from Eurypyga helias, assembly GCF_000690775.1. Lineage (NCBI taxonomy): Eukaryota > Metazoa > Chordata > Aves > Eurypygiformes > Eurypygidae > Eurypyga > Eurypyga helias. The sequence goes on from NW_010265224.1 coordinate 6,924, forward strand.
GGTGGGAACCCAACCCCAGAGCTCCACAGCTCAGTCCCAGGGGTGCCCTGACGGCAGTGGGGGTGGGCTCAGCAATGCCTGCCGTGCCTGAGAAGGTGGGTGCTGCCCCTGGGGTGTGGAGGGATGGCTGCCTAATCCTGCTCTTGTTCTCCTTTTTGGCTCTCGGCTCATTGTTAGTCTAATTGGTACATGGAGGGTTACGATAAAGATCAAGCCCACCGAGTAGTGGCGAGGAACTGTAGCTGCATGGGGTTCGTTTGCTGCAGTTCCCATGCTTATTATTGCTCGAATTAAACAGTTTCCCGGGGAGAAATGGCTAATGATTACATGAAAGGGGAATTGATTTCTATTTAAATGGTATGTTTTCATCACCTTTTTTCCGAGCACGAACATTCATCTTTGAGTACCTGTGCTAATTGATTTCAAATGCAATTCAACGCAATCACCATAGAATAATAAATCTAAGGGCGAAGAAGCAGGAGGGGTATTGGTGCAGCCGTGGGACATGGCTGGGGCGAGGGGCACGCTGCCCACGGCCCCTGGGTCCCCACATGGCAGCCCCATGGGCACTGGCAACCTGGCTTCAAGACAAAAGGTACACAGCCAGCCTGCGAAAGGTGGGTGCAATCCCATTAGGGGAGTCGTTCGGGGATCAAGGAGGTTTAGGGATAATACAAAGGGTCCTGCTAATCCACCTAAGCTCTTTGAGGGAGATATTACAAGGGAGAGGGGCCATAGGACTAAAATCAGGGAATGGAGCCCGTGCTGGCTGGGATGTGAGCCGGGGAGAGCCGAGCATCCCTGGGTACCACCGCCG
>NW_010265224.1:7801-8200 GCF_000690775.1 Eurypyga helias
CAGGGCTGAGAGAGAGTCTGGCTTTGGGGGGAGGCAGAGGGACTGGGCTGAACTGCTGACAGCTCCTGGAAGTGGTCTCTTGTTTATGAAGGGTTTTGTGTGCTCCCGCAAGTGCCGCCCTGTGTCACGCTGGGATGCGCAATGCCACGACACAAGGCACTGCCGAATGGAGAAGGTTCAAAGAAGGCTTGTGAGGGCCCCCGGCGTGAGCCGCTCCTCTCCGGAGCACCGTCAGCCTTCGCGAGCACCCGCGTTCAATTTATTGCCGGGGATATTGGCTGCGGTGTCTCCCTCTGTGCAGGAGGAAAAGTAAATAAAATTTCCTTCAGGCACATTGATCTTCAGCGTGAGCCATGGGATGGGGAGGGAGAAGGTAAGGAATGAAAAGAGGTGGACGGG
>NW_010265224.1:8459-10735 GCF_000690775.1 Eurypyga helias
ATCCTCAAATAAATAATGGAACATGATACCCAAAAAGCTGCGGTGGGAAAATGGGCTAATGGAAGCCCTGGCTAAATGCGACCGCGGTGGGTGAGAAGGAGGTGCTCCTGTCTCAGCGTGCGGCACTTGTAGGCAGAGACCGCAGTGCTCTAGCCTGTTGTGGTACTTACGCCTCAAGAGGATGTGGAGAAATTGGGGAGGGAACAGAAAATAGCCATAAAAATTACTTGCAAGCCAAAAATACACTGCACAGCAACCATCACAAAGAGCCTGACATGTTGAGCGTGTCAAGAAAAGAGTGAAAGATGGTTACGGAATAGGGGAATTTCTGCAGGAAAACCCAAAGGAATAACAGAACATCTTTAACCTGAGGCCAGCCCCACAAGGAAAGAGCCAAATTAAGTCCCTGGGGACAAACTACCTGAGGAGATGGGAGCTTTGGCATCTCCCACCAGGCTGGATGCCCTTCCCTGCCGAGCACCTACACAGGCACAAGCTGTTGGACGTGGCGTAGGATTGGTGAGTGAGACTCGGAGGCCGTTCATAAACGAAAAGCCATCTTTGAACTTCAACTCGGCACTGTAGTACAAAAGCTCAGTAGTCATACTGAGTTCTCTCCCAGTTTATGGGGCAGAAGATCAGCCGGTTTGACTCTCATTTAGTCTGAGTCATTTCATACATCCTTGGGAAGCAAACCCATGTAGGAACTGTCCAAAATCGAGATGATGCTGCAAATAATCTGTTCTCTTGCAGTCCCCAGGGCTGGGATGGAGCTGTGTGGTTTTACCCACATTTGCTGGATCATTAAGAAGCAGCATCGCACGGACATCACCTTTTCCAAACATATGTGGCTCATTCCTCCCCCTGCGTCCTTAGCAAGGAATCACATCGGGCGAGGTGAGTGGGAGCCAGGACCAAGCTCAGGGAGCACCTTTCACCCTCTCTGCCTTCCACTGCCTCCGTCTCTCTAGATGAAATACCTGTAACCTTGCCAGGGGGAGGGTTAGGGCTGAAAAAAACCCAAACCACTCAGGATCGCTGCTGCCACAATTAAACCCAGAAACAGTCAGAACACTTATATTGATTCAGCTGGGTCCTTAAGCAAAATAAAACCGGTGAAACAATGGCCAGCGGACAGTCGGAGACCATGGCAAGCCTATTGATCGTGACAGGGCTCTTCGCCACGCAGCAGTGATCTCCAAGGGGCTGAGCTTCAGGTAATTTCTAGCAAACAGTGTCTTATACACCATTTTTTGTGGCTCCTGGAGATCAGAGCGGAGCATGGGGGTCTCTAGAGAAGAAGGGTACGTCCTGCTCTTGGCTAACCACGGGCGGGTTGCAGGGCACGGTCCAACGCCCATCAGCAACGCACGGCCCCGCGCCAGCCAAACAACTGAAGGTGTTGATGGCTTCACGCCCCAAGCCAGCACGGAGGAGACCAGCGCAGATTTACGGCAGCAAACAGGAGAGGCCCTAAGGAACAGGGAGAAAACACTAGTGGAACGGCGTCAGCAAAACTCAAAAAACCCATGTCAGGAATTCGCACCGTTGGCACAGGGAATGGGTAAGAGTGGGACAAGTCTCCAAACTTTCACGGTTAATTTGTGTGCTTTGCTGTAGATGCCGTGGAAAGTGCAAACCAGCCAAAGACATCCTCAGGGTGTCTAAAACGTTTACAAACTGCCAAGCAAGACCTCCAGCACAATCTGTGCACCACGAACCTGCTCCTTTGTTTTCTGCCACATCAGCGACCAAGTCAAGCAATTAGCCCCATATTTTTAGGGCTTGGTGGCAGCAAGACCCACACTCGGGCTTCCCCCACCCCTGTGGTGCTTCTGCGGCGGTGTTGCTTCTGCGGGCCCATCAGCACCATCCCCAGCCAGGAATGTCCCGGCGGGGTCGGACGAGACAGTGGGGCTACAGCCATGGTCCTGCACATGGGCTGGGGAGAGGATTGTCCTGTGGCAGCTCGGGTTCGGGGGGTGATACATCAGGAAGGGACTGTTGCTCATGAGCAGTTGTCTACTGGGTGCCTGTAGTTACTGCTGGTAGCTGGTGCCTTGAAACAACACTGAAAGCAACAGATAACCTTAAACCGAAATTAAAACAGGCATGCTTCGCAGCCCGACGAGGGCGAGTGGCCAACCAGAGCTGTGGGGATGGGATGTTGGGGTCCCCCACCACTGCCACAGCCCCAGGGGACAGCAGCACCCTTCCCTAGGTCCACATCCCAAACTCTGCCCCATAAAACCCTCCTCATAAGTAAAATAAAGCTT